>NC_056737.1:873771895-873805768 GCF_019279795.1 Protopterus annectens | reverse complement strand
AAAATGCCGCCGGATACTCCGACTTCACAATTAGCTAAAAGCGAAGGAAAGGACCGACACTCGGTCCGCGGTTTCCGAAACCACGGTTAAGCCAATCATGAGTGTCTCGGTTTCGGCTGAAACCAAGTCCACGGTTCTTCCTTCGGCCGAAAGCATACCTCCTATAGCCGAGGCCTCACACAGCATGGCTGAATCTGCTACTGAAATTCCCCCTGCTGTTGCAGGTTCCCAGGATTTATCAGATACTATTCCTTTAGACATATCTACTCCTGCACGTGGAACTGCTAGGCCCCCTGCATCTATGTCTATCAAGGCTTTTTCCAGGGCTAAAGCAGCTAAAACTTCTAAGGCCTTGCCTGCTAAAATCCCCTCACACAGGCCTACCCCTAGTTCCAAAATGCTCAGCCTGGCTGAGGATCTCTTTTCCTTGATCAGGGGATCCCAACCTCACCCTGACAGGGCCTCTCAACCCCCTCCAGAGAAGAGGCCTAGAGCAGAGCCCCCTGAGCCAGTTTCAACTGATTATTCCTCGGATGATTCAGAAAACTCAAATCCTCCAGAAGGCCCTTATTCTCCATATGAGGACTCTGATGCAGAAGACTCCATCCCTTCTGCCTCTCCTCCTGAGGAATTTTCTTTTGGGTAAACACTGCATGCTATGAGAGAGCAATTTCTATGGCAGGGCCAGGACTTTACAGATTCAAGGAAAAGGCTAAGGACCTTTTTACATTTACCACAGCACAGGCCTTTAGCCATTCCTCCAGTACTAAGAGTTGTGGATGATGCATTTAATGATGCTTATACTGCCCCTGACTCTCTACCCCCGGCCCCTGCTAAGCCCAACAGATATTACAGGGTCCCGGACCCACACTTTCACTTGTATAAGGCTCCTATTGCAGATCCTGAAACTATTTCAAAGGGCCCCAAAGCTGTAGCAGCTGCCTCTGCCAAAAACCCCCTCGCCTCTGAAAGAGTATCTAGGGCATTAGAGAGATGGGGTAAAAAAGTTTGTACTTCTGCTACTCTTTCGGCTAGGGCCTTAAACTGTCAATTCCACATGATTCAGTATCAGGAATTTTTGTTAGACCAGCTAAATAAAAAACTGTCCTCTCCTGAACCTATAGACCGTAAGTCCCTTCAGGATTTGGTACATAACACTCAGCAGGTCAGTAATCATTCCTTAAAATGTGGCTATGATGCACTGGAGGCTTCCTTTAGATCAGCTATGACTGGTACAGTGATCAGAAGGCATGCATGGTTAAAAGAGCAATCCTTACCAGACCATGTGAAGTCAAAGCTCCTAGATGCTCCCATGGAGAAACAAAGTTTGTTTGGCTCCCCTGCACAGCAAGTGCTAAAGAAGGTGGAAGAAGAAGCAAAATCTGTCCAAACAGTCAGGGATTTCTTACAGGTCCAGCCTCCGAGGTTTAGTAGAAATTGGCCTTCGAAGAATTGGTCCTTTCCAGACACCTCCATAACACAGAGGGGCAGAAATAGGCGCCCAAGAGGCAGAGCCCAATCCAGAGGTGCCTACAGGGGACGTCAGTGGCAGCCTAACAACCAGAGAAGTACTGCCACAGATCCAGCTACTACCACTTCCACAGGACAGACACAATGACTTGACTCTGATACCACCTACCAGGGAACAACTGGAAGCACCCTTAGGCGGAAAGCTAGCCTTATTTTCCGTAAACTGGCATTATATTACAGGAGACCAATGGATTTTACAGACAATAGACAAAGGCTACAGGTTTCACTTCCACACTCTACCAAAAAAGAGAGGAATGCCAAACCTACCACCAAACCAAAAAACAAACGCTCAAGGACAAATCAACCACTTGCTAAGGATGAGAGCTATAGAAAAGGTACCGCCTATGGAACAAGGACAAGGATTTTACTCCAGACTTTTCCTGGTACCAAGAAAAGAAAACCAATGGAGACCTATTCTCGACCTGTCCGCTCTGAACACATCTCGTTGTTCCAAAATTCAAAATGCTGACCCTACAGCAACTTCTTCCCATGCTGGGCAAGGAGTCTTGGCTGGTGACTCTAGATCTCAAGGAGGCATACCTGCACGTCCTTATACGACCAGATTGCAGAAGATACCTCAGATTTCTTGCAGGATCAGAGCATTATCTTTTCTCAGCATTGCCCTTTGGCTTATCTACTGTGCTCAGAGTATTCACGAAATGCCTGGCATCAGTAATTGCTCATTGCAGGCTTCAGGGAATTCAGATTTATCCATACCTGGACGACTGCCTAATACAAGCGGACAACAAGACCAAATTAACAAAAGATTTGGAAAAGGTTATGCAACTACTGCAAGCCCTGGGATACACAGTCAACATGAAAAAGTCAAGGCTGGTACCATCCCAAAGGATAACATTCTTGGGTGCAGAACTGGACACTTCAAATCAGATTGCATTTCTCACAGCAGAAAAGCAAAAGCAACTACCACTCTATTTCATGGCACTAACAACACAGAACCAGCTTACAGCAAGGAAAGTCCTGCAAGCCCTGGGTTACATGGCATCCTGTATAATATTGATTCCACATGCCAGACTGCATATGAGGAAGTTGCAATGGTACATAAGGAATTTATGGTCTCAACACAAGCACAGTCTAGAAGCCCAGATTACAATAATTCCATGCCTGAAGCAAGAATTCCTGTGGTGGGCTCAGGCCTGTCAGTTGAACAGAGGACTGCCTTTCCACAAGCCTCACCCAAGCCAGACTATCACCACGGACGCCTCAGACCTCGGTTGGGGGGCACACATGGTGGACAAGTGTATACAAGGCCTATGGACACAAGACCAGCTGAACCTACACATAAATCAAAAAGAGATGCTGGCAGTGAAACAGGCAATTCAGACATTCAGACCGTTTCTTCAACAGGGTCATTTGCTGATAAGGACGGACAACACCACAGTCATGTGGTATATCAACAAACAAGGAGGCACACACTCATATCCTCTATGCCGGATGGCAATGGACCTGTGGAATGTGGCCCTGAACCTCAACATTCAGCTCCAGACCATATTTGTGCCAGGAAAAGAAAATATACTAGCAGACACCTTAAGCAGAACTACCACGGATGCCCACGAATGGATGCTGCATCCAGACATCTTCAAATCCAGAAATAGACCTGTTCGCATCCCCTCACAACCACCAATTGAGAAAATTCTGCACAAGGACATACCACCCACTTGCTTGGAAGGTGGACTCACTCTCCTTCAGTTGGGAAAACCTGACAGCATATGCATTCCCACCTCTTCCTTTGATGCACAAAGTGCTACTGAAGATCAAAGAAGATCACCCAAAGATCATCCTGATAGCTCCAGACTGGCCGAGGCAGCATTGGTACCCGCTACTGAGGAGTATGTCTCGGACACACGCATGGCCTCTACCTCTAGTTCCTTTACTGCTAACACAGAACAACTTCAAGATCCTACATCCAAACTTGAAAACACTGCAGCTAGCTGCTTGGAATATTACATAAAACAAAATAACCCAGATTTATCTCAGAGGGTTAAAGACATTATCCTGGAGGCTCGCAGGCCCTCCACAAGGAAGACTTATTCAGCCAAATGGAAAAGATACCTCATTTGGAGTGCAGCAAAAGGAGAAAATGTATCATTAGCAAACATAGCTAACATCCTGGAATATTTAGCAGAACTTTTCCACAATGGCCTGTCTTACTCCTCCATTAAGATTCATGCATCAGCAATTTCAGCAGAATACAACATGGATCCTCCAGTCTTCTCTCATCCTCTACTCAGGCAGTTCCTGAGAGGAATTAAAATGTAAAGCCTCCAAGGAAGCCACCTTTGCCTACATGGGACCTTAACTTTGTGCTGGAAAAGTTAACACTTCCCCTTCGAACCAGCAGCAACAGCAGAATTACAGTTCTTATCTTGGAAAACTGTTTTCCTGCTTGCAATCACTTCAGCAAGAAGGGTTTCTGAATTACAGGCATTAATGGCAGTACAGCCCTTCCTTATCTTCCATCAGGATAGAGTGTCCTTGAGAACTAACCCTACTTTTATGCCAAAAGTGGTCTCCAGGGTATCATTGAACCAAGCAATCCACCTACCAACATTCTTCCCCAACCCACAGAACAGGGGGGAAAGACTACTACATACCTTGGATGTGCACAGGCAATTGCGCTACTATCTGGACAGAACCAAGAACAATAGAAAAACTGACCAGCTTCTGGTAGCATATGCAACAGGAATGGAAGGAAAAGCAATTTCAAAACGGACAATCTCTAAGTGGATAGGAAATTGCATTAGATTTTGTTACTCTTTTCATGGAAAGACAACTCCAAAAGACATCAGACCTCACTCCACAAGGGCTACAGCCACCACTACAGCTTTCTTACGAGGAGTGGCTACCAAAGACATTTTAGAAGCTGCTACTTGGAGCTCCGTGCATACATTTGCCAAGCATTATAATCTACCTTTATACTCCAGATCCCGAGCAGGTTTTGCAACTGCTGTTTTGCAAGGGATCTTAACTACACCATAATCATCTTAGTGCCTCCTCCCCCAGTTTGGCTATGGTTATCTACCCATTTGTTAGGACTGCAGATGCATCCTTGAAGGACATAGTACAGTTTTGTACCTACCATAAATGTAGATGTCCGAGAGGTATGCATCTGCAGTCAGGATTACCCACCCTCCTTCCCCTCTGTGGTACTCCTAGGGTATTTGCCCTTCTTGTAGCTAGCTGGGGGAATCTGTTATGGTGTATTTGTTTGTATATATGTATATACATGTTTATTTTTGTTTGTTCTCTACTGTTTGGAATCATTTACATTTATCCAAATTTAGCCTTCCTAGAGGGCACCTGGCATCTGGGGCAAGAAACAGAGGAAAATGGTGTCGGCTGATGCCTTTATACCCAATTCACAGCAGCTATGACGTCGGGTGAAGTGCGACATCAGCTGAGGCCAGACCCAGACTTTGGAATCCGGCCGACCGAAGGACTGCCTGAGGCAGGGACAACCCATTTGTTAGGACTGCAGATGCATACCTCTCGGACATCTACATTTATGGTAGGTACAAAACTGTACTTTTTGTACCAACCATAAATGTAGATGTCCGATAGACATGCAACTGCAGTCGGATTTTCCCTCCCTCCATACCCCTCTATGCCTAGGGTCCACTCCTATCCCTGTTGCACTTAGCTGGGGATATCTGTTATGGTGTATTTGTTTTATTGCTCATTTATTTGTTTGGAATCCTGTTTTTGTCTTCCAATTTGATTACAGCCTTCCTTGGGGGGCACCTGGCATCTGGGGCAAGAAACACTGAAGAAAATGGCGTCGGCTGATGCTTATGTACTCCAGCCGCTCTGACGTCGGAGAGAAATGCGACATCAGCCGACGTCGGACCCAGACTTTGGAATCCGGCTGACCGAGGGCTGCCTGAGGCAGGACAACCCACATGTTATGACTGCAGTTGCATGTCTATCGGACATCTACATTTATGGTAGGTACAAAACTGTACTTTTTGAAGACCTAATGTTGATCAGAGGAAACCAAGCTATACCCCCTACAAAGGGAAGAGATCTGTCCTCTGTAGATGTTCGTGTTTCACTGTTGCAGTAATTACACTTGGGTTATCCTGCTGGCAGGCTACCCGCAGTCTGTTATCCTGCTGGCAGGCTACCCTCAGTCGGCCTGAATTCCAAAGTCCTTGTCCGGCATCGGTTGCTGTCGCCTCTTCCCTGACGTCCATGTGCCAGGGGTATATAAGATGCAGCCGACGCCATTTTCTTCAGTCTTTCTTGCCACGCGGTGCCCGAAGCAAAAGCCGTCCAAGTGCCGGTTGTCCAACTCCTGAGATTTTCTAATTTGAATTTCTGAACCGAAGTCTTCAATAAAGCTAAGTACGCCGTTGGGGAAACTTTTTCTTGCTCCAGACTGATGTCAGTGAAAGTTAACAATTGTATTTCTTGTGGGAAGCAAGTACCTCATAAGTATTTTCACTCTTGCTGTATTCCTTGCCTAGGCCCTGACTACGACATTGCTAGTTGTCGGTTTTGTGCTAGATTCAACTAGTGCACTATTAAGCATCTGATTTTGCTTTACATTACTTTGGCCAAAGGTTTAACTACATAATGCCGTTGGAACAACAGACGACCAGGATTCATAAAAAATGCAAAGACAAAGAAAGGGACAGGTATTTGAGGTTCAAAACCGACAAAGCCTCTTCTATGCCAGTTGCTGGTTCTCAGTGAGGCGCTTTCGCAGCCCCTGACACCACCCACTACCTCAGAGCCACAGGTCATCTCTGACTATCACGTGGAGACAAGTAGGCCTCTGGAAACTCAAGGTATTGGGCCTATGGAAAGTTTTCCCTCACATGGGTCCAGAGCCGCTGAGCAGGCATTAGCTTCTAAGGGTGTTTTCAGACCTACACAGCTTACTATCATGTTCACTTCAGCAGCCAAGGCAAAGTCTAAAACACCATTAAAGACAAAGAAACAAGTACAGCATTCTCCTGGACAGTCATCCATGCCAAAGAAACAGATGCTTAAAATGGCCAAGGACCTAGTTACTTTGATCAGGGGTTCCCATCACCCTCCTGATAAAAGCTCTAGGCAAGACACTGATTATGATTCCTCTAACCAGGTTTCTATTTCCTCTGTTTCCTCTTCAGAACAGGGATATTATCTTCCTCCCTATGAGGAGACTGACACTGAAGATTTTATACCTTCAGCCTCTCCTGCTGAGGATTACTCTTTTGGGGAAACCCTGCACACCATGAGGGAGCATTTCCATTGTGGGAGCCAGGATTATTCAGAATCCATGAAAAGGCTCTGAGACTTTCTTTTACTACCTCAGCACCGGCCCCTTGCTATCCCCCCTGTACTAGATATCGATGTTTTTTCTGAATCCTGTTTGTTTATTGATTCTTTACCCCCTGCACCAATCAAGCCAGATAGGTACTACAGTGTCCCAGACTCTCATAAATTTTTTTATAAAAACCCTGCTGCTGACCCATAAACAATTTTTCAGGGTCCCAAAGGGGTCAAGGCTTCCACTGCAAAAACCCTGTTCCCTCAGATAGGGATTCTAGAGTACTGGATAGATGGGGGAAGAAAGTTTACACTTCTGCTACTTTAGCTGTAAGGGCTTTAAACTGCCAGTTTCACATGCTTATATATCAACAATACCTAATGTCTTTGCTAAAACAGAAAATGTTTACAAGCTCAGAATGTCCTGACAACAAGGAAATGCTGGATTTATTGCATGCAGCTGAACAAGTGGGAAAGCAATACTTTGCAATGTGGTTTTGATTCTTTAGAGGCTTCTTGCAGAGCCGCAGTTACAGGTTCTGTCATTCGAAGGCATGCTTGGTTAAAAGAACAGAGTTTACCTGATCATGTTAAAGCAAAATTATTGGATGCTCCATTACAGCATGATACTTTGGTGTTAAGGCAGAAGGTGTTAAAGAAAATGGAGGATAAAGTAAAAGCAATGCAGACAGTAAAGGATTTCTTACAGGTTCAGCCTCCTAGATTTAGCAGGAACTGGCCTTCAAAAAAACTTGTCCTTTCCAGTGTCAGACAGGCCACAAAGAGGCAGATATAGACGCCCAAGAGGCAGATCTCGGCCCCAAGGCTCATACAGACCTAAACAGTGGGGTGCATCAGCCCCCAAAGGCAGAGTAGACGAATCACAACCTTATAGGAAACAGTCCCAATGACTTCCCTCTGCAAATGCCAAGCACTTATCTTTTGGTAGCACCCTTAGGTGGGAAAACTATCACTTTCTCACAAAATTGGCACATTATCACCCAGGACAAATGGGTACTGAATATTGTTTCTCAGGGTTACAGGTTCCACTTTCACACCCTACCAAGGTCAAAAGGTATGCCAGACCTACCACAAAATCAATGGGCAGAGGCACAAAAACAAGTTTCTGCTCTCATGGACATGAGAGCTATTCAAAAAGTACCGCAGCAAGAACAGGGGCAAGGATTTTACTCGAGACTTTTCTTGATACCAGGAAACGACAAAGTCTGGAGACCAATACTGTACCTGTCATTTCTAAATACTTTCCTGGATGTTCCAAAATTCTAAATGTTGACACTGCAGCAACTTCTACCCATGCTGGGCAAGAAGGCTTGGCTAGTTACTTTGGACCTCAGAGGCATACCTGCATGTCCCAATTAGACAAGCTTTCAGAAGATACCTCAGATTCATAGCTGGCTCAGTGCACTGCCAATTCGTTGCACTGCCCTTTGGCTTATTTGCTGCGCCCAGGGTCTTCAGAAAATGCCTGGCACTAGTAGTTGCATTTTGCAGTCAAAAAGGAATTCAAATGTATCCCTACTTGGACGACTGCCTAATTCAAGCAGAGATCAAATACATTCTACTGAAGCATCTGGCGTTTGTAAAAAGATTAGTAATTTGCCTGGGGTACACGGTAAACGAAAATAAATCAAAACTAGTGCCCTCTCAAGAGATAATATTCCTGGGTGCAAGCTTAAATACAACTGCCCAGGTGACTTATCTCACGCCAGGCAAACAAAGGCAACTAACTCATTACTTTCAAATGATGGCAACAAAGACCCTGCCACCTGCAAGAAAAATTCTGCAGGCTTTGGGCTTTATGGCATCCTGCTTTCTACTAATTCCATATGCCATATGAGGAAGCTACAATGGTATCTAAAAAGTGTTTGGACTCAACATTGCCACAGCCTGGAAACATTAATTACCCTCATTCCCTGCCTGCAACAGGAGTTTCGATGGTGGGCACAGGCCTGTCACCACAACAAGGGACAGCCGTTCACTTTACCCACAGCCAGACAGACACTGCCAACAGATCATCAGATTATGCCTGGGGGCCCACATGGCAGGAAAATGTATTCCGAGCACATGGCCCGCAAGCCAAAGACATCTTCATATCAATCCAAAAGAGATGCTAGCTGTACAGAATGCCCTGACAGCCTTCAAGGATCTACTTCATCTAGGACAACTGCTGATAAAGACTGACAATACTACAGTCATGTGGTACATAAACAAGCCGGGAGGGACACATTCTTACCCCCCTCTTCAGACAAGCCATGATCTTGTGGAACACAGCATTGACTTATCAAGTACACCTGCAAGCACAGTTTCTGCCAGGAAAGACAAATACTCTGGCAGACGAACTAAGCAGAAACCTCATGGATCCTCACGAGTGGAAACTGGATCCACAAATCTTCAGCATGATGACAAGGAAATGGGGATGCCCAGACATTGATCTATTTGCTTCCCCTCATAACTGCCAACTACAGAGATTCTGCACCAGGACTTATCACAAACAAGCATGGAAAGTGGATGCTCTGTCATTCAGCTGGAAAACCCTTACAGTATATGCCTCTCCTCCCCAAGGTACTCCTAAAGGTCAGACGAGAAGCCAAAAACGATACTGATTGCTCTGGACTGGCCATGCCAGCACTGGTACCCAATCCTAAAGAGCTTGTCTCAAGGCCCAGCCTGGACATTACCTCAGATTCCTCATTTACTGACCCAACAAAACAATCAAATCCTGCACAGCCAACTCAGTACCCTAAATCTGGCTGCATGGCGGATAATGCAACCATTCAGAACACACCTCTCTCTAAAGCCGTTATGGATGTTATTTTGGAGGCCAGGAGGCCCAGTACCAGAAAATCTTAAGCAGAAAAATGGAAGAGATTCTGTGCTTAGAACCAGGCACAAGGAATTGACATGCTTGTACCAACTATTCCTCCGATTTTACAATACCTAACTGAGATGCTGGACAAAGGCCTATCCTTCTCATCAATTAAGATCCATGCCTCTGCCATTTCAGCTGTTTACAATACGGATCCACCTATTTTTTCGCGTCCACTGCTAAGACAGTACTTCAGAGGGGCCAAAAACATAAGACCTCCAAGGAGAGCACCAATACCTGCATGGGACCTCACTTTTGTCTTGGAAATGCTCACGCTACCTCCTTTTGAGCCAGCCAATACAGCTGAGATAAAATTCTTATGGAAAACAGCTGTGCTCCTAGCAGTAACTTCTGCAAGAAGAGTCTCAGAGTTAGACATTAATGACTGTGGAACCTTTTATTTTCCATCCGGACAGGGTTTGTTTAAGGACCAACCCAACATTTATGCCTAAGGTAGTGTCCAGTGTGGCTCTTAAACTATTAATTTGCCTACCTTTTATCCAAACCCACAGAATAAAGGGGAGAAACTTCTGCATTCTTTGGACATACACAGACAGTTATGCTTCTTCTTGGACAAAACTGAAGCTTTCAGAAAGACTGAGCAACTTTTAGTGGCATATGCTGCAGGATCAAAATGAAAGGCTATTTCAAAGCAGACTATTTCCAAATGGATAGGCCACTGTATTCGTTTCTGCTATTCACAACATGGCAAATCAGTGCCTAAGGGCATTAGGCCACATTCAACCAGAGCAGCAGCCACTTCAGCAGCCTTTCTCAGAGGAGTACCAACCAAGGATATTTTGGAGGATGCAACTTGGACTTCAGTGCACACTTTTACAAAACACTATCACTTACCTCTTTACTCTAAATCCAGAGCAGACTTTGCCACTGCAGTTCTGCAAGGCCTCATAGCCACTCCTAATTCTATTTCAGCCCATCCACCCAACCTCAGCTTTGGGATTCAACCCAAGTGTAATGACTGCAACAGCGAAACACTATGAACATAGTACAGTTGTGTACCTACTGTAAATGTAGATGTTCGAGTGTATTCACTGTTGCAGTCCAGGTTACCCTGCCACCATCCCCCTTTCTTTGCTGGGACTTATCTGTACTTCTCTATTCTATAAAACCTACGTGGCGTATTTGCTTGTAGATAAAGATAATGTTTGTTGTTGCATGCTTTTTTATTAGCAGAATTTTTAGCCTACCCTTTTGGGGGCAACTGACATCTGGTGCAAGAAAAACTGAAGAAAATGGCGTCTGCTGCATCTTTTATATACCCCTGGCACACTGACGCCAGGGAAGGGGACAGCAGCAGACGCTGGACCAGGACTTTGGAATTCAGGCCGACTGCGGGTAGCCTGCCAGGATAAACCCAAGTGTAATGACTGGAACAGTGAATACACTCTAACATCTACATTTATGGTTATTACACAACTGTACTTTCCATGTTATGTGGTATACAGCAGTGCTACATCTCTTACCGGATCTTAAGTCACAGGGCTTTAGTGTGTAGATAGGCATAGTGGGATAAGTTTTTACTTTGTGTTCTTGTGTGAGACCTTGTTCACCTGCTTATGAAATCCCTTTAGTTATCTGTGTCAGCCCAGTGTGGTAACTGCTTACCCACTGTTGACTACACTATTTTCTCGGGTCTGTATCAGAACATCGAAGTTTTAAAAGTTCAAATGTTCTAATGTCGACCCGTTTTAATCGAACGTTAAAAATAGCAAAGCTGCAGAACACCGAATTCTTTCCTAGGGAAAGAATTTGGTTGGCCGATTCTGTGGCTTCGCTATTTTCAGTGCTGTTTTGGAGATTTATGGGTCGGGTTCAGTTAAGTGTGCGATTGTGTGGTGGTTAGGATTAGGGCATGGGTTAGTTGAGTTTGGGTTAGGGCACAGGTTAGGTGAATTAGGTTTAGGGGTCGTTTAAGTTAGGGTTAGGGCGCGGGTTAGGTGAGTGTGCGATAGTGACGGACCTTAGGATTAGGGTTTGGGTTAAGTGGATAGATAGAGTATGTATAGTTTAATGTAAGATTAGTTGTAGAATTATAAGTGTATGTGTGTGTATTGATGTTTTTTAGGTGTGCTTGTGTGTGTGTGTGTGTTTGTTTTGGAATTGCAAATTTCTTCCCAAGGAAAAAAATTCACTGTTCCGAATGTTCAATATTATGTGGTTTAGATATTTTAGGTTCGATGAAATAACATTCGCTATTTTCATCTTTCGATTATGTGATATAATAGGTTCATAGGGTAGTACTAAACTAACTGCCCTTGGAAGCCATTTTAATCCTAGCCAATTATCCCTTGTGAGACTCAAACCCTGCACCTTGTGTTTGTAAGGCAAACACATTCACCATTAGGCCACCCTCCCAACCCTTGCCATTCCCCTTCAGGGTCATTAGGATGAACAGAACAATGTTTGGTCTTCTGTTTTTTTCTGTTAGGGACATCACCCCTAACACTGGAGGTTCTTATCCTCAAAAGTGTATATAAACGCATTTTCTCATGCATCTTGCACCAGTGATAAGGCAGTATTCTTAACTGTAGGGATCTCTTGCCAGGGATAGCTCAACGTCTGGCCAGTATACCAAAGCCTTTAGATCTTGAATGTGCTGTACATTACTCTTGTGCTCCCTGCATAGGACGTAGGGCATAAAGGTGGCATGCAGACACAGTTGCCTAGAACTACTTTGCCACCAGTTGGAATTATTTCATCACTCATCTATCTGAATGCTATTTGTTCTGCTGAATACCTAATCATCAGATAAGTGCCCCATTGGGGTCTTTTTTTTCTTCCAATTGGTTATGTTTTCTTTTTCTTACCTGGAGTTCATACCATCCAAGAAGGAAAAATGTCTGTGTGGGAGGCGTATGCCCCATAAAGATTATCAGAAACAGTGCCCATTTTGTTTGGGTGCTTCCCATGACCATAACTTTTTTAGTATTTGCAAGGCATTTGTGCTCAAGTTTCTTGGAAGCAGGTTGTTTTCCCTGGCCATCTGTCTCATGAACCAGTGGCTTAAACAGTTAGCCCAGGGGGGTAACATGTTTTAATTGGTTAACCCCAAGGTACATCTGTTGGGCACGAAGGCCAAGAAATCTCAGCCCGATCTTTGACTGTCCAGCCTGCACAGGATGTCTTTTCAGAAGCGGGTGAAGGTTTGTAGGCCGTCTGGTGGCTGCTTTCGATTCCTGTGCTGCAGCCCCATTTGAGGCTGGCATAGATCTTTCTTTTTGCACGTCATTTGAAGCTTTGCAGGCATCTGCTGTGGTTGTTAAGAGGGAACCACGGTTGGTCCTCTTGGAGAGCCCTGATTGATTCTGCAGATTCTGGTCAGGGAAGAGGTTCCAGGTACTCTTATTGAATCCTTTTGAGGGTCAGAACCTCCAGCGTTAGGGGTGATGTCCTTAACAGAAAAAAACAGAAGACTAAACATTGTTCTGTTCATCCTAATGACCCTGAAGGGGAATGTCAGAATTTACTCTGGGTGTGTTCAATGCCTTAATGGCCCTGAAGCCTCCCCAAGTTTTTCTGTACCCACTCCACCTTCGAATTCAAGGCCTAGGGAGCCTGATTCCTTAGATGAGTGTTCAGTCTGATGAGGGCGTCTTTGTTTCAGTCTTCCCAGATGCTTTCCCCCGTGATTTGTGACCCTGATGAAGAGGAATCTATTAGCCCAGAGTCTCCTTTGGAGAAGCTATCTTTTGGGAACATGGTAGCTGGAACGATGGAACACTTAATGGGATTCTTGGGTATCTTATATCCTGAAAAGGTCTTCTGAGTTGCTTCAGGTGAACACGCCTAAACTTTTTGCAGTAGCTCCTGTGTTGGCTGCTTTGTTAGGTACCTTTTATAGCCATCTCTAATTCATCTGATTCTCACTCCCCAGGTCTTGACACATGACTGGTTCTATAAGGTACCTGAGGATTCAGTTCCTGTTTGTGTCCTCTTGCTGATCATGCTTTGGTGTCGCTCTCTTCTGACCAGCCTAAGTTCTTTCACTCTACCAATCTCCTGTTTTTGGATAAGGATAGTAGGGTCGTGGAGAGGATTTGAAAAAGGTGTATACTACTACTACTGCCTTTGTCTTTAGGGCCATTACTTACCAGACCCACATGACCAGATGTACTGTGGCCTGGCTTGCCAAGTTACTTCCTTCAGAATGAGAGATCAGAAAGTCCTCTGCTTTCTGTTTTGGATTCTGCCTCTCTGGTGGTGCAGCTATGATACTTCAGATGCCTTTTCTAGAGCTGTTGCCTTTGAGTCTGTTATGAGGTTTTATCCTTGGCTTTGACTGCAGTCATTACCTGAAAACATTAAGGCCAAGTTGCCGGATGCTCCTTTGGATTGAAATCTCATTGGGACTGCTGCTGTTCCTGTTAAGTTTTAAGTCTCGTCATGAAAACGGTTAAGATTTGCAGGACCTTAAACATTTGTGTCCCTCATCCCTAAGTTCCAGAGGAACCATCCTAATAGGTCTGCTCTTGTTTGTAGGCATCTTTGTCAGGCCACTTAAAGGCAGGAAGGATGGTAGGCAAGCTGCTTCCAAGTCTTAAGTTCCTGTGGCCCAGAAGCCTCCTTTATCTGACAAGTCTGCCTGTCTTGGACACCCACCCCAAATCCTCAGCCAGGTTCCTTTGTTTTTTCAGTGCTCCTCTCTGTATTCTAAACTGAAAAATCACTTCAAAGTTTTGGGATCTGTCCATTATCTGTCAGGGTTACTTCATGGTGTGGAGGTCTCCCTCCTTTTTCAGGTATTTCCTCAGTCGCAGAAGTTCTTGGGTCCCTGGTGGACCAGAGAACTGTTCAGCCTGTTCCTCTTTCCCAAGTAGGAAATGGATTCTATTCCAGAATGCTCTTGGTTCCTTGAAAGGAGAGCACCTGGAAGCCTAGTCTGGATCTCTCCTTATGCAACACTTTTCTCATTTTCAGTTCTCTGCTTTGCCCTTTGGCCTCTGTACTGCCTCACGAATGTTCACAGAATTCCTTGCTCCTGTGATGGCCTTTTCAGGCTCCAAGGGATTCATATTCGTCTTATCTAGATGACCTTTTGCTTCAGACTCCTTCTAGTTACCTGTTACAGGGTCTGGAATTCATATCTTTTTTTCAAAGTCTGGGGTTCACTATCATGGCTGCAAGATTCAGACAGTGCTTATGTTGGCTTCTCTTCCACCTCCAAAACTTTTGTCCTTGACACACTGTCTGTGCATCTTCAACCTCTGCCTGCCTTTCCAATCAAGGAGTTTCTTTGGCCCCTAGAATTCATAGCCTCTTCTGTTCCAATGCTCCCTCTTGCCAAGCTGCATTTGAAGAAGCTTCATTGATACCTCTTGTGAGTTTGGCTTCAGTATTGTCATCATCTGGATTTCATGGTACCTCTCCTTCCTTGTCTAAAGAGGGAATTCGAGTGATGGATTCAGCAACTCATCCTCAACCCGGGCCTTCCTTTCAGCCTCTGATTTCTTCCCAAGAGCTGTTCACAGACTCTTCAGACTTGGGTTGAGGGGTTTCCTATGATAACCTGAAAGTTTAGGGTGTTTGGGGCCCCCCATCAGAAGTCTGATCATATCAACATACCATCAGAGTTGAGAGTTCGGATAATGGCCTGTCAGGCTTTTTACCCCATGCTTCCTCCAGGCTCCCTGAAGGTCTACACAGACGATAGCACTGTGATTTTGGTACGTCGTCAAACAGGAGGACACAATGTTGTCTTTGCTGGTTTGCTTTTTGGCATCTGGCTGTCGGTCTTCAGCTAACTCTTAAGGCAGTGTATATTCCTTCAGAGCACAAGCTAATGGTAGATTCTTTGAGCAGATCCAAAACACGGACTCACGAATGGATGCATAACAGAGACCTGTTTCTGGACATAGTCCATTGATGGAGTATTCTTCAGATGCATCTCTTTGCCTCCCCTTTGAAGCGGCAGCTCCCCCTCTTCTGTTAGAGTGCCATGTCATCTGTCATGGAAGACTGATGCCCTTTGTTTCTCTTGGAAGGGGAATATTTCTCTTTTTCCCTCCTCTTCAACTTCCAAGAGTCCTGCACAAGGTTTAGCTGGACTCCCCAAAAATCTTGTTAGACTTCCTTTTGGTCAAGGGAGTACTGGTTCCCCCTCATAATGCATCTGGCCAGGGGCAGTCACAAGTTACCTCACTGATTGGACCTCCTGAAACAGGGCAAGGGGTCTCTCGTCCATCAGGTGACTGAGTGATAGGGTTTTGATCTCTTTTGGGCACCTGTTTTCTCAGGACATGCTTAGGGTTTTACAGGTGGCAAGGAGACCCACAGCCATAAAGTGTTATGTCCAAGTGTAAAATATTTTGTCGGTGCCATGTTCGTAGCTAGGACCCTTTTTCATTGGGGGTCCCTCTGGTTCTCTCCTGTTTGTGTGCGATGCTGTGGTCAGGTTTTGGCCTATTCTGTGAAGACCCATTTGTCAGCTATTTTTGCCCGTCTTCTCTCATATCTTCTTTTGGCTTCTTACTTTGAGGTCAAATGGTTTCTTAAAGGCATCCTGCATCTTAGGCCCTCAAGGAAGTCTATTCCCCCTCCTTGGGACCTTAATTTTGTTCTGGAAAAATTGAAATTACTCAGGATCTTCTTGAGCCAGCAGTTTCAGCTTCTCTGTACCTGGAAGACCGTTTTATTACTTGCTGTTATTTCTGCTTGAGGGTTTCTGAGCTTCAGGCCCTTATGGTGACTTTTCAGCGCTTTTTTCCCATAGAAACAGTCTATCTTGTCATACTAAGCCTTTTATGCCCAAGGTTATTAGAGTTGCCCTTAAATCAGACACAACTCTCTGAAGTGTACTAAAAGTTCATGATCTGTATGCTCTACTAGATGTATACTCTCCTGACAGTACCATATTGATATATTTTTATTTTTATTTTTTTTTTTACAATTAACTGCGAAAGTCCAACTTGGAACAAGCCAATTTTCAGTGGAGGCCTGGGAGAAACGCTCTATACGCATGTCTTTGTAATGTGGTAAGAAACAGGAGAACCCGGAGATGACCCACATGAACGCAGGGAAGACATGCAGACTCTGCACAGAAGGCACCTCAGCCAAGAATCAAACTGGGGAACCTCTTGCTGTGAGGCGACAAAGCTACCACTGCGCTGATCTGACTGAAACTTGGCTCAAACCACATATTAAAAACAATTAAATCCTACCCCCCTGGATATAACATTTACAGTTTTGACTATCCAATTAAATGAGGAGGGTGGGGTAGCCATAATGTTCAAACAAAATGTAACACTTTTAATACTAATCTTCCTTTAATAATGCTGAAATTTTTCTCACTAAATTTAACATTGATAAAAACAAGAGTTTGATGATTGTAGGTATCTATATAACCCCCAGATGAAAATTCAACAGTTGAAGATATTCTTCACTGACTTTCCTCAACCTACCATCGTGAGTTATCCTAATGGGAGACATCAATATAGATTGCGCCACCTATGATGCCAGTAATTCTACAAACTTTATTAATCTACATGGTTTCTACCAGTTTATACAAAATTCCACAAGAATTGACTAAACTGCTAATAGGCCCTTAATTCTGGACTAGATTCTCACTAACAAATCCCCTTCATTTCTCCAAGCAGGTTGTCTCCCAAACAGCATCAGTGATCATCTACCAACTTTTTTGCTTAGATGCAATCTTAGTACACGTAGACAATCAAGTCTTCTGACTAATCCGAAATAAAATAAATTTTAATATCCAAACATTCATCTGTCTACTCCAACAAATAGATTGGTGTCCCCTAAAAATATTACCATTAGATGTTGCAATTCAACACTTTAACAGTACCTTCCTACAAATCCTAGATAGTCTAGCCCATTGCAGAACTGCTTGAATAAAAATGCAACATTCACCATGGATATCACATACCAAAGATCTTTTAAAACAAAGGGATAAGGCATGGGTACCTTAACTCGACACAAACTGCTTAGAAATAAAGCTAAATCTGAAATAAAAGCAGATGAAAAACATATCATTGCACAACAAAAGTAACAAAACAGCCCCAAAAAATTCTGGTTCACCATTGGCAAGCTCCTTCAACCTGATAACACTACCCCTACCCACATCATCCTTGGCCCACATCATCCTTGGGAGATAATATAGCAACTCAGTTTAATTCTTTCTTCGTAAACTCAATACATTCTCTTATCACTAAAAAACAAAATATACCACTTAAGGTTCCTACTGTTAACAATCATCGCACAAATTCCTTTTCTTTTCAACCTGTTCCTACTCACTTCGTATGCAAATCTCTTTAAAAACAAACAAAAAAAAAACCTTGTTACAGATGATCTACCATCAGAATTTCAGACTTGCAGCAGAGGTCATTGCATATCCCATATCCATCCTAATCACTCTGTCGCTCAAAACTGTTCCACTTCTCTGGAAAATCTCCTACATCACTCCTCTGTATAAAGGAGGAAACTCCACTGAACTCGCAAACTATAGGCCTATCCTTTCTCCCCTCTCAAAAATACTTGAAAGATGCATTCATACCAAACTCCTAAAAATCACATTTTATCTAACAAACTCCTCTCACACTCAACATGGCTTAGCACCACAACCGCCTTCCTCAGCTTTACCACTGCTATAAATCACCATAGAAACCATAAGCTTGTCTCTGCAATCTTTTTAGACCTCTTTAAGGCCTTTGACAGTTTCGCACCAGAAACTACTATCAGAGCTAGCCACCTTAAACATTAGTCCCTCTACCCTTCTTTGGTTCCATAGTTACCTATCCGATCGGCAACAAACTGTTAGGTGGAAACGAGTGCTATCATCTCTACTCCCTGTTAATATTGGTGTCCCACAAGGATCCATATTTCGACCCCTGTTCAATATTTTCACTAACCAGTTGCACAAATCCACTCATTTAGCTTCAGTTATTAAATATGTAGATGTCTCCACTCGAATATGTAATGAATTCTCCTTTTCACTGCTACAAGACATTACATGACAATCCTTTCTTCAAGTAGAATCTTGGCTTTCCAAAGCTAACCTTATACTGAACGTAAACCAGACCAACTTGATGCTGTTTCACCCCACTAAATCATTTTATGCCAACAACCTCTATCCAAATACTTGCATCTAATACAATCATAACCACCACCTCACAGTAAGTTACTAGGTGTTATCATTGATAAATTGAAATTTGATATTCATCTATCTCAAACGATCAAAAAACCCATATCAAACTTGGATCTCTACCGCATTGAACTATTTCTTACAAATCAATACAGATTAAACATTTCTAGGACTCCTTTTCTATCTACTCTATTTTATGCTTCTCCCATCTTTTCTACACTTGGCAAAACTGAACTTTCCAAACTTGATTTCTGTCATAATAAACTAGCCAAATTTGCCACAGACTCCCCTTATAGGTCACACCACTGCTCCTCCCTACAACAGTTAAACTGGTTAGCACTCCCCCATTACCTTATCTATAATCAACTTATTTTTACCCATCACTTAGTAAATCAGCCTGACAGAATCCCAGCATTGCAACACTTACTCAAACCGTATAATACTTGTTACCTCCGATCTACAGATAACTCTGCTGCAAGTCTCCAAAAGTAACAGGACTGGGGATTCCCTTTATTTCACATTATATCTCCAAAATCTGAAACTATTCCCCAATATATATTGAATGTCACTGACGTAACTCAATTCAAGAAGCAACTAAAGGACTACTTCTATAACCTCTGGATCTGCTCCTGTATATCAACCCAGGCTAATCTCTTTCCTGTGTGCCTATTCCCCATCTTGAACCCCCCCCCCTAAATATCTGGTATATCTTCTTCCAATCCCCTTCTCTTTCTTTTCATTTTCTCAACCAACCTGACTCATAGCCTCACTTTCTCTCAATTTACCGAGTATGAAATAACTCTTTCTCCTAACATTTTGAGGCTTCTGTTGTATCGGTGTATAATATTTTTATCAGTTGGTTACACTTAATGACACTAATCTATATTTATACTTCAAAATATTTAATGCATTTATTCCTTTTTATTATGGAGCTTTTCTCTTCAGTCCTACTCTTAAAGTGGGCTCGCATCCATACGGACTATCCTGGTTAACAAATATAACATAAAATGATAAATAACTTTGTTTTTTTCTTTTCCACAGCTTGCTAGTTAAGTGGTCCTGCATACCTTATATTTGCACAGACAGCTCCGGTATTATTTGGATAAAACTAACAACTTTTGCAAGTCTGACCAGTTTTTTTCTTTTCATCCCAGGACTTTAGGTTTTGCTGTTTCCAAGTAAACTATATTCTTCTGGGTATTTAAGGTAATTTCCTTTTGTTGTTCCTTTCATGGCAAGTGTCTGTCTTCAATTAGAAGTCATTTTACTAGGGTTTTTGCTTTTTCTGGTGCTTTCTACAAGGGTTTGGAAACCATTTCTGTCTTTGAAGCTTCTACTTGGTCCTCAGTTCATACCTTTACTAAGCATTATAAATTGGATTTGGTTTCTAGAGCTGGCGCAGGTTTTGCTAGGGCCATCCTGCATGGGTTTGTTGAGGGCTCTTTCCAGCCTTCAACCTTCCAGTTTTCTTGAGCTTTTATTTTTTTACCTACAGTTAAGAGTACTGCAGCAGTGATAATAGGACATAGTATAGTTGTATAGAAGCTCGAAATTGATGGTGTAATGATGAATGTTGTTAGTGCATATGCTCCTCAAGTTGAAGAGAAAGAAATTTTGGAGTGAGTTGGATGAAGTTGTGGGGGTGAGAGACTAGTGATTGGAGCGGACTTTAATGGGCATGTTGGTGAAGTGAGAGGGATGAGGAAGTGATGGGTAGGTATGGTGTTAAGGAGAGGAATGCAGAAGGTCAGATGATTGTGGATTTAAAAGGATGGACATGGCTGTGGTGAATACGTATTTTAAGAAGAGGGTGGAGCATAGGAAGAGTGGAGGAAGATGCTCACAAGTTGATTATATACTATGTAGGAGGGCCAGTCTTTGGTGAAAGGAAGGTTAAGCAGCATAGATATGTAGAATGACACAGGATCAATGATCAAAGAGGAGGAGGAAAGCCAGCAAGCTGTGCCATAAATGTTGGATGTAAAATAAAAAAGGGATTGTGAAGTGGAGTTTAGTTAAGAGCTAAGACAGGCACTGTGGAGAGGAGAGTTACGAACAGACTGGGCAACTAGGAACTAGTAGTAAGTGACTGCTAAAAGGTGCTTTGTGAGGTGAGACTGTGAAGTGGTGGCAGGTGAAAGTGTAGTTAAGCAGCATAGAGTAGTGGTATGTAGAATGGTGGTGATCAAGAAGAGGAGGAGAGGAGGGAAGGAAAATAGCCAAAATGGTGGAAAAAAAAAAGGGTGATTGTGAAGTGGTAGTGTGAAAAAGAAGTTTTAGTTAAGACTGGGAGGGGGAGAGGAGTAGAGTAGCTGAATAGTAACTACAGCAGAACTAGTAAGGGTGACTGCTAAAAGGGTGCTTGGTGTGACATCTGGACAGAGGAAGGAGGACAAGGAGACCTGGTGGTGGATGATGATGAAGTACAGGAGAGTATACAGAGGAAGAGGCTGGAGAAGAAGTGGGATTGTCAAAGAGATGAAGAAAGTAGACATGAGTATAAGGAGATGTTAGCTAGACAGAGGGACATGGGCAAAGATGGAAAGATGCAGCATGTGATAAAGGAAGGGATAGGAAGGAAAGGTACTCACAAGAGAGGAGAGTGTGAGAGTAGATGAGTAGTTTTTGAGAGGCTGATGATGAAGAAGAATGAGAGAGAGAGAAGGTTGGATGATGAAGAGGATGAAGAATGGAAAAGAAATGGCAGTGAATTTCTAACTAGATTGTTTAATGAAATTTGGGAAGTCAGAGGATGCCTGAGGAGTGGAGAAAAATTTTTTTTTTTTTCTTTATAAGAATAATAGTGATGTGCAGACTGCAGTACTTACAGAGGGATAAAACTGATTAGTCAATGATTAGTGATCAGCAGTATGGTTTCATGACAGATGCAATGTTTGCTCTGAGAGTGTTGATGGAGAAATACAGAGAAGGTCAGAAAGAGTTGCCAGGGTGCCTAGAGAAGAGGACAGTGGTGAGGACTGCAGTCGGAGTGACAGATCCGTTTAAGCTGCAGGTGCGATTACATCAAGGATCAGCTCTGAGTCCTTTCTTATTTGCAGTGGTGATGGACAGGTTGACAGATGAGAGACAGGAGGCCCGTGGACTATATGATGTTTGTGATGACATTGTGATCTGTAGTGAGAGTAGGAATCAGGTTGAGGAGACTCATGCTCTAGAGAGCAGAGGAATGAGGGTCAGCAGGGCTAAGACAGAATATATGTGTGTAAATGAGAGGGAGGGTAGAGGAATGGTGAGGATGCAGGGAGTAGAGTTGTTAAAGGTGGGGATCAACAGTTCAGAGTAATGGTGAATGTGGAAGAGAGGTGAAGAGAGTACAGGCAGGGTGGAATGGGTGGAGAAGAGGAGTGAAAGGAAGGTAGTAGTGAGTGCTTGAAGGTTATGTTATATGAGACAGGCAAGCACACAAAAAAGGAAAAGGCAGGAGTCAGTGGTGAGTTAAAGATGCTAAGATTTTGCAATCGTGTGTGAAGGTCTAAAGGTGTGAAGAAGGAGCTGATGTTATATATGGGTTGGAGACAGAGACATTGACAAATTGAAGGAGTCAGAGCTGGATGTGGCAGAGTTAAAAGATGTTAAATTTGCAAATGGGTGTGACTAGGATGGATAGGATTAGGATCGGGGTATATTAGAGGTCAGCTCATGTTTGACAGTTTGGAGACAAAGCAAGAGCTGAGGAGGGATGATGGGTATATTGGGAAAAGAAAAGGATGGAGAGCCTGTGTAAGAGGAATAGAGGAAGGCCTAAGATAAGGTTTATGGATGTGGTGAGAGAGGACATGCAGGCGGTTGGTGTGACAGAGCAAGATGCAGAGGATAGGAAGAAAGAATGATGAGTATAGTTGTATAAAATCTTAATAACAGTCAATGTCCTTCTCTTCACTGTTGGCAGTATTTGGTCCTTTCCTCTGCCCACGTTTTTCTTTTGTGTTTTGATTTGATTACACTCCTGGGTGAGGTCCCCCTTTTTCCTTTCGCATTTTCTCTTTTTGGATGTACATAGCTTCCTTTTTGTCCTACGGAGGCTGTTCTGTACTGGGGCATTTCAGTTCTGGGTAACTGTGTTCATATGTCACCTTTATGCCCTGTGCCCTATGCAGGGAGCATACATGTGATGTGCAGTGCATTAAAGATTTAAAGGCTTTGGTATACTGGCTGGACGTTAGGCTATCGCTGGCAGAAGTTCCCTATGATTAAGAATACTGTAACAGTGAAGAGATGAACATCTACTGCAATGTTAAGATTTTGCACAACTGTACTTTTTGCTGGCATCTTGCTTGGTACCTCCTTAAGTACCCTTATCCCCAAGTGAAAATAGAATAACTTTGTGTCATGAGTTATAGAAGTGGCAATAGTATAATCCACTTTAGAAGACGTTATGTAAGGTCATCAGATATTAAGTATATGCATATTTTATTTTTAGGGGCAGCAATTTTTAAATGTTTAGATTTAGTGTGGGGGAAAAACATTTGTAAATGTGTCAAGTATGTATATTCTTTAAGTGTTTTATGTTTATTTTATAGATTTTATTTTGTTGGTGATGAAGACTTGCTTGAAATAATTGGTAACAGCAAGAATGTCCCAAAGCTTCAAAAACACTTCAAGAAGATGTTTGCTGGTGTTTCTAGCATTATCCTGAATGAGGACAGCTCCATTGTCTTGGGCATCTCTTCAAGGGAAGGAGAAGAGGCAAGTATAATTTGCTGTATATTAACATTGACCATTGTTAAAAGATGTTACATTTGCTTAACTGACAAAAAATGGGGCTTATGTTGATGTGCAGTTTAAGTGTAGCATTCTACAGCTGTCTATTTTGATTTTCCACAGCATCTTTTATCTTAATTGTTATATCCTCTGCTCAATGCCTCTAAACTGTTGCAGACCTGGGTGCTATTGTTTTTTTTCTTCCAGTACACTTCAGAGTTTTATATGGTCATAATGTTTTGAGTGCAAAATCTTTTGACTTTTCTGGAGAACACGTTATCTGTCAGGGACAAGCCAGATGTTAAATTCCCAATCTTGTATTTTTCTAGAATGAGGACCTCCAGGCAGTGCCCCCTTCCTTCCTCCTTCCTGTTATTCAAAAAGATGTTCATTGTAAGCATCATTGTAGTCCAACATAGCTAAGTGAGAATAAATTCAGGCAGATGCCAGTCATCCAGCTAGACTTTTAGCAGTTGGGCATATCCTAGATCTTGAGCAGGTTCCTTCTCCCACCAAAGATTTTACTGGAAATTTTTGTAAATGAGACCTGCAACTTCATTTTTTGGTACTGAAGTAAATGTCTCATCAGGGGTTTGACATTTTAAGGCTAATTTTCAAAACCAGTAAGTATTCTTTTGGAACTTGAGTTTTTCATTTTATACTACATTGGCCTAGATGTCTTTCTGTATCACTATTGCTGTATTTTTCAGCAAAGAGATCTTCTGCCAAGGATAGCCCAACTTCCAGCAAGTATACCAAAGCCTTTAGATTTTATAGGGCATTGTACGTCAAATGTATGCTCTCTGCTTAAGGCATAACATATGGACACAAATACTCAACCTGTTTGCTACAAGTCCAGATAGCAATTTCAAACGTCAATCTGAAAACCCCGTCTGCTGTGCTGATTACCAAGCTGTCTTTAGTTAAGTGCCTCACTTGGGGTTTCCTTATTTTTTTCCACTATTGTTAATTGTGTTCATTTCATCCAGTAAGGTAAATCGGTGTGGGAATTGGCTTCCCCATAAAGACTGGCACAACTAGTGTCTCTCTCTTGCCTATGTGCTTCCCATGAAAATGCACAGTGCTGTATCTGTTAAGCATTTGTTCTGATCCCAGGCCTGAAGAGCCAGCCTACAAACAAGGTAAGACTGTGTCCCCCTGCTTGTTGACATTCCGCTTCACTGTGGTGTTGTCTGTGTAGACCTTTAGGTACTTGGAGAGAGCATGGGGTAGTCACTTGTCTTTCTCTATGTATGTTGAAAACAGTCTTAAATTGTTGGCTCAAGGTGCTGTGGCGGAATCCTCCCATCAGAAGGGACATCCTTCTTTCAAGAAGGCCAAAATGTTTAGGCCTGATCAGGTTGCTGTTCAGCCTTCACCAGATGTCTCTCTAGAAGCTAATGAAAGCCATGAAGAATGTTGTGTGCTTACATTGGATTCCTGTGCCACAACCCCATCAGAGGGCTGGCACGGTTCAGAGTTCTTGCATGTCCTCTGAGGCTTTTCAAATGGCTGCTTTGGACATGGAGGGGGGAAACCGTGACTGATTATTTCCAGTGGACCAAGGGGTATTTCTCAAATCTTAGTCTGAGAAGAGATTCTCACAATGATCATTGAATCCTACCAAAGGACTGAGATGCTGAGAGTTGTTAGGGTGGGCGTCCCACTTAAGAAAAAGCAAAAGACCAAGCATGTTGTATTTATTGCTTTAGCAATCTTTAGATCCCTTTTTTAATCTATCCAAATCTTATGGTTTTCTAATACCTTGACGAGAATGGACCCCATTCCTAAGTCTAAGTACGATTAAAGTTCATGAAATTAGTATTGTTTCAATCTGTCAACCAAAAGTGCTCTTCGCAGTACCTAGAGTTTGCCCAGTAATGACTCCTTTTGGAATTTGTATGGGGATACATGTATTAGTAACGTATCTAAATAAGATTGTAGATTATTTTTTTATAAGATCCGTTGCTCCTATTGCAACTGCCTGGGTATCTTCCACATTGCTCTTGTTTCTGCCTGCAGATCCTGGTATTTTGTGACTCTCTGTACACAAGACACTGTAGTCACTGGGTGTGACAATTTCAGTGAGCGATGCTATTTTTGTCTTTTCATGGACCATTGTGTCCAATTTTCTAACGTCTGTCTTTTGAACTGTTAGTAATGGGTGATCCCAGGTAATGTAAACTTTATTTTCTGCGATGGTTTGTGGCTCATGTATCCATTGATCTGAAGTAGTTACTTCATTTGATCTGCAACCTGTGGGAGTCTGATCCGACCTCGGATCTGAACCGGCAGCTTTCCAAGCTTCAAGATCCGAGCTCCTAGCTCCTCCCCCTACCCATAATCCCTTACTACCAACCACATTACCTCAGATCGTTTTTTGCCGTGGCTAAAGACAGTTGCTTCTTAGTGAAGAGCTCCTGGCCTGGTGAGATTGTTCCTTTTTCTATAGCTATTTCTAGTTTAAATTGTGTGTGTGTTTGTGTCGAATCCTTCAAAACCCACTTAAAAAAAAAAAAAAAAAACTCTTTTTTCCTTAGTTTAAATTTGTCTCCCCCCCCCCTAGTGTTTGGCTGTGTGTGTGTGAGAGAATTTATGGCTGAGTCTAAGGCTATATTTTCAAAATGTACTGAGTGTGGCCACAAGCTTTCCCCATGGCCACACTCAGTGCGTTTTATGTCTGGGGGCAGCACATTTGTCGGAGGCCTGCCAAATTTGTGCGTCCTTCAACCCTCGGGCACTTAGGGACAGGAAGAACAAGCTGATCCTGGTGGGAAAACTCCTTCAGGAATCGGCTTCTTCTTCCTCTCCCAGCCGGGTTCAAGCTACGCCCTTAGCTGTATCCGGGACTCAACCTCCCCTATCGGGTACTAGCTCTGTGGAGTCTGGTTCTTCTTCCCACAGGGAGAAGAAGAAACATAGAGAGAGAGAGGGCCATACTTCAAAGAGGCGGGCTGAGTCTCATCCCTCAGCTCCGCCTGAAAAGATTCTGAAGTCCCCTGAGAGGGTCTCCGGATCCTTGTCCTCTCGGCTCCGTTCTTCCTTTTCTCCTGAGCCGAAGGAGGAGGATAGGTCTCCCTCAAGGTCTTCGAGGCGGCCCTCCCGGCCTGCCTCGACTACCTCCTCGCGGTCTACTAGAAGCATCTCCGAAGCGGACATGGATCGGATGATGCGAAGATTTTTACAGACCCAGATGCAGATGGGGATGCTCTTGCCTCCCCCCCTTGGGAGGGAGTGCAGCCCCCATTTTTGCCCCGATCACTCCTTCTCCGACCCGTTATCGGTTTTCGGAGTTGTCGGATCCAGGCCCTTTCGGATCCGGGGATACATCGGCGCCAACAGGGATAGTGTCTTCGCCAACTATACCTTCGAGCTTGTCGGATCCAAGCTCTCGGGGCCGAGGGTTGAGCATCAGATCCGAGGGGGTGGTTGTGTCTTCGGCGCCGATTGGAGCGGAGTACACCACTACCTCGGGTCCGATTGCTTCGGCTCCGACCCCGATCCTATCCTTGGAGCCGAGGAGGTTGCTTTCTCAGGCTGGTGACAGTGAATCTCCCTCTGCTTTTGAGGTGGTGGAGAGGGTACTGTCGAGGTCATCCAGGTCCCCGACCGGGCCTTCGGATCCACCCGTGCCCCCACTGTATCAGGGTCTGTCTTCAATCATCCGTCCATCTGGGCAGCCTCCCCAGAGCCTCCAGTTAGTTCCTAGGGAGGAACACCACCCGGTGGACGAGCCCTCTTCGGACAGCCCCGCCGAAGAGGTGCCTCGGAAGCACCAGTGCAAAAGGAGGCACCTGGACTCCCCCGAGTCCATTACCACGGATACGGATTTGGATGATATGGAGGGTTCCCCAAGGTCACCCCCCGAAGATGTCTCATTTGGAGACATCATGGAAATGTTGCGTATAAGAGGGGGGTGGTCTGCCCAAAAGCCCTCCCTGGACGAGTCCGTATTTCTGGTGGCCTTTGAGGCAGGCCCATCTACCTCCTGGGTGTCCCCCCCAGCCGACCCCTTGGTGGACCTAATTACCACCAGGGCTTGGAAGGAGCCCGACACCGTGGAGCCTATCCCTAGATGCCCAGATAAGGTCCTCAGCCCTCCTTCTGATAGACCTTCTTGGTCCAAAGGCGCGCCAGTTGATGCTATGTTGGTGGCGGTGGCCACTAAGAAAGAACTTGCCCAAGAAAGTTCTTCAGTCCATCCGCCGGACAAGGAGTCCCGGGCTTTGGACCGTATTGGGAAGCGGATGTTGGCTTCAGCGACCTTTGCCATAAGGTCACTGAACTACATGGCACACACTATCAGGCTACAGCGTGACTTAATTAAAGAATATGCTGCAGCCCCACTGGAGTCCATGTCGGTCCCAGACAAAAAGGTTTTTGAGACTCAAATGGCCACTCTAAAGTCCATATCAAGTACAGCTATGCGGCTTCTTTCCCATGCCACGGAAGGAGCCGCTAGAACTAGCGGAGTGGGAGTAGTCTTGCGATGGCACTCCTGGCTCTGCCTTTGCGACTTCACAGATCCCTTCAAGGCGTCCTTCGCGAACGCCCCTTACAATGGTTCAGC
This sequence comes from Protopterus annectens, assembly GCF_019279795.1. Taxonomy (NCBI): domain Eukaryota; kingdom Metazoa; phylum Chordata; order Ceratodontiformes; family Protopteridae; genus Protopterus; species Protopterus annectens. Next base: position 873,777,670 of record NC_056737.1, on the reverse strand, counting down.
CTTATTTGGCTCATCAGTTCGCGACACGCTTGTCCAAAGCGAAAAAGATGGGAAGATGCTGTCGGCCGTCTGAGTCCGCTTCTCTAACCCCCAAAGATCCTTCTCCAGGAATCAGAGGGGGCAAAAGAAGCTGTGGTTCCGTAAATCTCAGCATTCCCATCCTGCTGCGGACAACTCGTCCTCTAGAGGCAGAGGAGGACAAGGGGGACGCAGGCCCAGAGGCAGAGGGGGCCGTAACCCGGGTCTAGAGATTCTTTCTCGGACGGACCTGCGCAACAGCCCTGAGGGCTTGCCCGACTGTCCCTCTCTGGAGGCAGTCGGGGGGACGATTATCGGAGCACCTGTCAAACTGGGAGTCCATTACAAACGATCGATGGGTGCTCCGGATAATATCCAGAGGTTACACGATACCGTTCTCACACCCCCCCAAACATCTCCCCGATGTTCCACCCCATCAAAGGGAGTCTGCAACTCAAGAAATTTCGGAGTTGCTAAGAAAAAGAGCCATCCAGCCCGTCCCCCCAGATCAGTCCAGATTGGGTTATTACTCCAGGTTCTTCTTGGTGCCAAAGAAAACGGGGGACCTCAGACCCATTCTAGACCTTTCGTCCCTGAACCTGTTCATACCCAAGGAAAAGTTCCGGATGGTCACCCTTCAATCTATTCTCCCCCTTCTGCAGGAGAACGACTGGATGTGCTCGTTGGACCTCAAAGATGCGTACTACCATATAATAATGGACAGACGATCCAGGAGGTTCCTCCGCTTCCGGCTAGGAGCCAGTCATCATCAGTTCAGGGTTCTTCCATTTGGCCTAACCTCAGCCCCCAGAGTGTTTACCAAAGTCATGGCAGTGGTTGCAGCCCACCTGAGACTCTAGGGCATTCAGGTGTTCCCTTACCTGGACGACTGGCTCCTCACCGCCCCCAACAAGCATCTACTGGTTACGGCGAGAGATTACGCCCTATCTCTGTTTGGTCATTTGGGCATTTCAGTGAATCTAAAGAAATCCTGCCTGTGCCCCACTCAAGCCCTAGAATTCATAGGGGCCAGGTCGGATACTCGAATCTCCAGAGTGGTTCTGACATCGGTCAGGCTGAACAGTTTGTCTCGCCAAGTCTTGGACATTCTTCGGAGCCCCGCTCCTCCAGCAGAATTAGTCCTGAGGGTGTTAGGGTCTATGTCGGCAGCGATCGGCCTGTCTCTCCATGCCCGTCTACGAATGCGAGTGTTACAATGGACTCTCCAGGTCCAATGGTCACTATCGGTCCATCCCTTGGGCATGCCGATTCCTCTGAGCAGGGCATGCAGGGACTCCCTACTTTGGTGGTTACAGGCTCGGGAACTCAAAGAAGGGAGATCCTTTGTGATTCCCCCAGTCAAAGCCACGTTGACCACGGACGCTTCCTGCCTCGGGTGGGGCGGGCATTACGCAGGCAAGTCCGTCCAAGGCACGTGGACTTCTCTAGAGACTGCATTGCATATCAACGTCCTAGAGATGAGGGCAGTGCTGTTGGCATTGCAAGCTCTCCATCACCTTCTACCTCTGGGGACTATTGCAATCCAGACGGACAACATGTCCGTTGTCTGGTATATAAACAAACAGGGAGGGACCTGGTCTTACCCCCTGTGTCGAGAAGCCATGAGAGTGTGGGAATGGGCTATTTCCACCAACCGCTTTCTGATAGCAGCGCACATTCCGGGGCGGTCCAACATGTTAGCGGACAGCTTAAGTCGGGTATTTCTCAGCCCTTACGAGTGGTCACTGAATCCCTCTGTCGCGAAGCAGATATTCCTCAAATGGGGTCAACCTCGCTGCGACCTTTTTGCCTCTCCCCTAAACTCAAAATGCAGCGATTACTTCGTGATAGTTCCCCCCAGAGGGGAATCCCCCAGGGACGCTCTGGTTCATGCCTGGCCGCCCGGTCTCCTTTATGCGTATTCTCCTCTTCTTCTGATGACGAAATTCATCCAGAAAGCCTGTCGGTTGGGGAGCAGAGTGATTCTCATTGCCCCATTCTGGCCTTGACAAGTCTGGTTCCCCTTTCTGCAGTCTGTGTGGCCCCCCCCATGGGTTCTGGATCCCAGACCAGACCTAATCTCTCATCCGACGAGATGCCACACTCCGAACCTGGTCAACCTCAGGCTCACGGCCTGGTTGATCCAGTTCCATTAATGGCAAGGACTCCCGGTATCTCGTCCCCGGTTAAGGCCATTCTGGTGGCAGCTCATAAGCCATCCACCAGAAAGCTCTACAACAGTAAATGGAAACGCTTTTCCATCTGGGCAAAGGATAAGGACTTAGATCCCTTTACGGTTCCTATTCCCACTATCCTGGACTCTTCCTATCCCTCCTTTTTAGGCAGGGAGCTAGTGCGTCCACCATTAAAGTCCAACTTGCAGCCATCTCTCATTATCATGTGGGGGATGGCATAAATTCTTTGGCATCAGCAAAGATATGCAAAGCCTTCTTAAAAGGCGTGTTTCTCTTAAAGCCTCCCATTAAGCCGGCTATTCCTCCATGGGATCTTACCTTGGTCTTACAAACATTAACAGGACCACCTTTCGAACTGGCGGCCTCAGTGCCTTTAAAATTCTTATCTTGGAAAACGGCCTTCTTGGTTGCTATTACCTCAGCCAAGCGGGTATCAGAGTTGCAAGCCTTGTGCGTTAAGTATCCATACCTTATTTTTCACAAAGATAGGGTGGCCCTCAGGACTAATCCTTCTTTTCTACCTAAGGTAGCCACAGAGACTAACATAAATCAGTCTATTAATCTCCCTGTTTTCTTCCCGAGTTTCCAAAACAAAGGTGAATACATATTGCACAAATTGGATGTGCACAGACAACTACGTTTTTACTTGCATAGGACTAAAGATTTTCGCAAGTCAGACCAGTTGTTTGTTTCTTATGCTAAGTCAGCCATGGGCAAACCAATTTCTAAGGTGACAGTGGCAAATTGGATCTCTCAGTGTATTAGACAAGCATACATTTCAGCTGGGAAGCCAGCTCCGATTGCCGTCAGCATTCTACTAGATCTGTGGCTACCTCAACAGCTTTTTGGTCTAGAGTTCCAGTAGATGATATTTGTTCAGCAGCTACCTGGTCTTCTTCCCACACGTTCATTTCTCATTACAAGCTGGACATGATCTCCAGAAGTAGGGCTTCCTTTGGCTCCGTGGTGCTTTGGAATATCCTTCCGTAGGGACCACCCAGGGCCTTTAGGTAAGCTGGGGACTCTGTCCCACAGGTTGCAGATCAAATGAATTAACTACTTCAGATAAAGAAGTTATGTACTCACCATAACTTTCCATCTGAGTAGATACTTCATTTGTCTGCAACCGACCTCCCCTGCCATCCCCCGAACCTCGGTAACCTATTGTCCTTTGGAGAATTTCTTCTCTGTCTTTAGCCTATAGGGCAAAATAACCGATCTGAGGTAATGTGGTTGGTACTAAGGGATTATGGGTAGGGGGGAGGAGCTAGGAGCTTGGATCTTGAAGCTTGGAAAGCTGCCGGTTCGGATCCGAGGTCGGATCCGACTCCCACAGGTTGCAGACAAATGAAGTATCTACTCAGATGGAACGTTATGGTGATTACATAACTTCTTTTTTTTCAGCCACTTTAGTCCTATAATGTTTTTACAGTCCCCAGTTCAACAGTCTTGCCACATTATGCCTTACAGTATACAGTCCTTCGGCCATTAGTATATTACAGCCAGCAACGAGATGTACAACGGTTTCCAATTCAGATGTTCTTCGTATTTTACTATTGCAGTTATCAACTGTGGGTTATCCCTGCTGTGGTAGACCTTGGCCGGCCTGAATACCAGACAGTGTTTTTTTGTGTCTGGTGCTTTAGCTTGCTGCCTGATGTCCGGTCCCTATAAAGGAAGGCAGCCGACGCCATTACATCAGTCTTTCTTGCCGTGGAGCCCGTAGCAGAACCAGTTTGCAAGGGTGCCGGTCGGTTGCTACCAGAGTTTGAATTGCAGCTGAAAACGTGAAAAGCTAAGTACCCTGTTGGGGATCCTTTTTTCTTGCACTAACCGATGTCCCAAAAAGTTAATTGTCTCTCCTGTGGAAAGCAAATACCCCACCAGGACTTCCATTCATACTGCATCAGTTGTTTAGGCCCAGGCCACGGCGTTCCCAGTTCTGTTCCCTCTTTACCGCGAGAACCATTTGCTGTAGAGCTCTCTTTGTAGCCAAGTATTTTCATCTTCCATCTTCGCATTCCAAAATGGCATCCATCATCCAACAATCTGTAGAGATTCTGAAAAAACATATAAAGATGGACTGCACAAGGCTAAGCCTTCCGATGACTCTACCGCTAAGCAGGTCACCAGTTCTCTGGAATGCAGCAAGGCACCTTTGCAGCCCCTGGTGCCGGATTAGATACCTTAGCAGGCCTCTACTAAGACCCTTTGAGAGTCCGGTATGCCGCAGAAACCTTGGTCTTCTGAGCCTTTGGTTTGTCTCTGCCTTGGTTCGGTCTGGAGCTACGATGCAGGCACTGGCTTCCGAGGAGGTTTTTAACACTACCGACTCTAGACAAAAAAAAAAACTACATCATCTCCGACTACTGTTTCTTTCGGCTCAATGGATACTCTTAGGCCTAGAGAGAAGGCCACTCCTAGGAAAACTACCTCTAGCCACCATTTTACTCTTCCACCACCCCAAGCTCAAATGCTTAAAATGGCAGTGGATCTTATCACCATTATCAGGGGTAGTCAGGCCACACCTTCTAAAAAGAAAAGAGCCCCTTCCCCTGAAATACTGACAGAATAGGATTCTGAGGAGACTGATTATTCAGATTTTGAAGAGGAAGAACAACCTCTTCCTGCTTATGAAGATTCAGATGCAGAGGAATCCATTCCTTCTGTCTCCCCACCAGATCCTTCTTTTGGGGAAACCCTTCACACCCTCAGGGAACATTTCCACTGGGAATCCGAAGAGTTCCTTCAACCTAAGAAAAGACTAAGAGTTTCTAGACCTGCCCCAGCAGAGACCCTTGGCCATCCCTCCAGTCTTAGAGGAGGTTGATGTCTTCCATGAATCCAGCTTAACTCCCGACTCCCTCCCTCTTGCTCCCAGAAATACTGACTGGTATTAGGTTACTGGATTCTCACAAATACCTGTACTGAAATCCTGCTGCAGACCCAGAGGTCATTACACAGGGACCAAAAGGAGCTAAGGCTAGTTCTGCAAAGGATCCTACTCTTGACGAGGACTCCAGAGCTCTGGACAGATATGGTAGAAAAGTATACACCTCTGCAACCTTAGCTATGAGAGCACTCAACTGTCAGTTCCACATGTTAGAATATCAACAGCACACTTTGGAACTATTAAAAAAAAAAAGATTTCAACCTTTCCAGACTGTACCAAGTCGAAAGAGTTAGATTTACTGCACTCTACTTGTCAAGTGGATAACACTCATTACACTGTGGATATGACGCCCTAGAAGCCTCAAGCAGGCAGCAGTGTCAGGATCTGTCATTAGAAGACCTGCATGGTTGAACGAAACCTCTCCCTGATCATGCCAAATCTAAATTACTTAATGCACCCTTGGATAAGGACTGCTTGTTTGGAGTAAAAGCAGAAGAGGTGCTTAAAAAGATGGAGGACAAAGCAAAATCTATGCAAACGGTAAAATATTTGCTTCAGGTACAACCTCCTAGGTTCAGCAGGAATTTTCCCTCAAAACACTGGTCCTTTCCTGCAACTAGCAGACAGGGCCAAGGTAAGCCCCGCAGGGACAGATCACCCAGACTCCTA
>NC_056737.1:873712825-873771395 GCF_019279795.1 Protopterus annectens | reverse complement strand
CCCCTTTTCAGTGTCAGACAGGCCACACAGAGGCAGATACAGACGCCCAAGAGGCAGATCTCAACCCCAAGGCTCTAACAGACATCAGTGGGGTACCTCAACCCCAAAAGTAGGTGAGGACAGATGTTCATCGTGCATACAGCTGCAGTCATAACAGATGGGTTATCCTGCCGTTAGGCGGGTTCTCGGTCGGCCGAATTCCAAAGTCTAGGTCCACCGTCTGTTGTCGTCGCTTCCTCCCTAACGTTAGTGCGTCAGGGATATAAAAGAGGCAGCCGACGCCATATTCTTCAGTCTTTCTTGCCGCGCAGTGCCTGAAGCAGAAGCAGTTCGCAAGTGCCAGTCGGCCAGCTCCTAAGATTTACTAAAGTATTTCAGCCAAAGTCTTCTTGAAAGCGAAGTACCCCGTTGGGGAAAATTTTCTTGCCTCAGACCGATGTCAGACAAAGTTAATAATTGCATTTCTTGTGGGAAGCAAATACCACATAAGGATTTCCACTCTTTCAGTATACCTTGCTTTGGCCCAGACCACGACGTCTCGGCCTGCCGTTTTTGTGCTAGATTCATTAAGCGCACTATTAAGCGTCTGGCAGAGTTCGCCCTTCACTTTTTTGACAAAAACTTAATTATATTATGTCGTTGGATACTCTGACTCCAGTTTTGAGCAAAAAACGCAAAGATAAGGACCGACAAACGAGGTCCGCACCACCTACTGAAACCACGCTAAGGCCGACTACAAGTTCTTCGGTACTCAGCGAGGCACCTACGCAGCCCCTGAGTACCGATGACAATGCATTACCAGTGTCTTCAGTACCTGAGGTTGCAGGCTCCTCGGCCCCCATTCCTACTACAGACGCCACTCCTGGCGGGGAAAGTCAGAATTTAAACAGGCCTACCATTTCTCAAGGGGTCTTCAGGCCTTTCTCCTTCTCTATTAAAGCCTTCACTAAATCTAAAGCAGCCATGAAAACCAAAAAACAAATTCCTCAGACCCCCTGTCAAGGCACCATGCCTAAAAAACAGATGCTTAAAATGGCTGAGGATTTGATTACTCTTATCAGGGGTTCTCATCCTCCCTCTGACAAAAGGCCCAGATTAGAGGAAGACTACCCTTCCTCAGATCAAGCTTCTATTACCTCAGAACTGTCTGAGGACCAGGATTATGCCTATTCTCCGTTCGAAGACTCTGATGCAGAGGAGTCTATTCCCTCGGTCTCCCCCCCCCCCTGAGGACTTCTCTTTTGGGGAAACCCTGCATACATTGAGGGGACACTTTCACTGGGAAGGCCAAGATTATTCTGATTCCAAGAAAAGGCTCAGGGAATTTCTTCTGCTCCCCCAGCATAGGCCTCTGGCTATCCCTCCTGTTTTAGATATATTGGATGATGTGTACACGGAAGCCAGCCTTAATCCTGATTCTTTGCCACCAGCTCCTGTTAAACCAGACTGGTATTACCAGGTTCCTGATTCTCACCAGTTCCTATATAAAAGCCATACTGCTGACCCAGAAACAATTTCACAGGGTCCCAAGGGAATTAAGACCTCTACTGCTAAAAATCCATTACCTTCAGAGAGAGATCCCAGAGCTTTAGAAAGGTGGGGGGGGGAAAGGTGTACACCTCGGCCGCTTTAACCATGAGGGCATTAAACTGTCAGTTCCATATGTTAAAGTATCAACAGTTTTTGATATCTCAGCTGAAAAGCAAGATGACACAACCAGAACAACCAGATTTAAGAGTTGCAGGATTTGTTGCATGGCGCAGAGCAAGTGGGTAAACATACCTTGCAGTGTGGTTTTGATGCTTTAGAGGCCTCATGTAGAGCTGCTGTTACGGGGTCTGTTATACGTAGGCATGCTTGGCTCAAAGAGCAAACCTTGCCAGATCATGTCAAAGCTAAATTATTAGATGCTCCTCTTCAAAAAGATGTATTGTTTGGTGTTAAAGCTGAGGAGGTGCTAAAGAAAATGGAGGAAAAAGCAAAATCAATGCAAACAGTGAAAGATTTCCTACAGGTACAGCCTCCACATTTCAGCAGAAACTGGCCTTCAAAAAATTCGTCCTTTCCAGCCACGGACAGACCTCAAAGGGGCAGATACAGGCACCCAAGGGGCAGAGGGAAACCTCAAGGATCCTTCAGAGCCAGACAGTGGCAAGCACCCAACTCCAAGAGGTGGAGAAGATAGATCAGTCTTTTAGAAAACAGACACAGTGACTTCCCCCTACTCCTGCCAAACAAAGCTTTAATGGCAGCACCTTTGGGCGGAAAATTGACATTATTCTCAAAAAATTGGCATATTGTAACAAAAGACAAAGGGATTCTGGACATTATAGGCAGAGGCTACTGGTTCCACTTTCACACCCTTCCAAAAATGAGAGGCATGCCAAACCTGCCACAAAATCAAAGGGCAGAGGCACAAAAACAAGTTTCAGCTCTCATAGACATGAAAGCAGTTCAAGAGGTACCTGCAAAAGAACAAGGTCAAAGGTTTTACTCCAGACTATTCCTGGTACTGAGAAAAGACAGAAATTGGAGACCTATCCTAGTCCTATCCATCCTAAACACATCTACAGGTGCCAAAATTCAAGATGCTTACATTACAGCAGCTTCTTCCCATGCTGGGCAAGGAGTCTTGGCTGGTAACATTGGACCTCAAGGAGGCATACCTGCATGTCCCTATCAGACAAGATTGCAGAAGATACCTCAGATTTCTTGCAGGTTCAACCCATTACCAATTCTCTGTATTGCCCTTTGGCTTATCTACTGCGCCCAGAGTGTTTACGAAATGCCTGGCATCAGTAATCGCCTTCTGCAGACTACAAGGGATACAAATCTACCCATATCTGGACGACTGCCTGATCCAAGCGGACGGCAAGGACATACTACTGCAGCACCTGGCGTTTGTAATAAAACTGTTGAACTTCCTGGGATACACAGTCAACAAAAAGAAATCAATACTAATACCCTCTCAACAAATCATTTTCCTGGGTGCCAGCTTGAATACAACCACCCAGATGGCCTACCTCACGCCAGACAAGCAAGGGCAACTGTCTCAATACTTCAGAAAAATGGCAACTTACACCAGGCTAACTGCAAGGAAAATCCTGCAGGCTCTGGGATTCATGGCATCTTGCATCCTACTAATCCCATGTGCAAATCTGCATATGAGGAAACTTCAATGGTACCTGAAAAACTTATGGTCTCAACACAGCCACAGCTTGGAAACAATTATCCCACTCATTCCATGCCTCCAAAAGGAATTTTTGTGGTGGACTCAAGCTTGCCAAAGAAACATAGGTCTACCTCAAGCAACTCAAATCATCACAACAGACGCCTCAGACTACGCCTGGGGAGCACACATGACAGATCAGTGCATTCAGGGAAAATGGACCCGAAAAGAGAAGCACCTCCACATCAACCAAAAGGAAATGCTAGCCGTGCAAAAGGCTGTTATGACCTTCAAAGACCTACTGCACCCAGGCCAGCTATTGATAAGGACAGACAACACCACAGTGATGTGGTACATAAACAAACCGGGGGGAACCTATTCATGCCCCCTGTGCAGGCAAGCCATGATCCTTTGGAACACAGCACTGGAATTGGAAATTCAACTGCAGGCACAATTCCTGCCAGGGAAGGAAAACACACTGGCAGGCAACCTAAGCAGGAATATGACAGATCCACACGAATGGAAGTTCTATCCTCAACTTTTCACAAAGATAACTCAGGCATGGGGACAGCCACACACAGATCTCTTTGCTACCCACAGAAATTGCCAGTTGAAAAAATTTTGTTCAAGGACCTATCATCCACAGGCCTGGAAAGTGGACGCACTTTCCTTCAATTGGGCAACATTGACAGTCTATGCCTTCCCGCCTCTTCCTCTGCTGCCCAAAGTTCTATTAAAAGCCAGAGCAGAGAGGCCAAAAATGATTCTCTTCGCTCCAGACTGGCCAAGACAACACTGGTATCGGCTCCTGAGGAGCCCGACGCACTCCCCACCATGGATCCTACCTCTAGTCCCTCTTCTGTTGTCCCAGCACAACTACAAGACCCTTCACAGCCATCTCAAAACTCTAAATCTAGCTGCATGGAGAATTCCTTGATTTCCCAACAGTTTCTCCTCTCCAAGGAGGTGCAGAATGTCATCTTGGAAGCCAGAAGACCTTCTGCTAGAAAGGCTTACTCCGCCAAATGGAAACGATTTTATGCCTGGAATCTCGAAAAGGGACAGAATCCTTGGGTAATAAATATACCTCAAATTTTACAGTACCTAGCTGAGGTGTTAAACAATGGACTTTCCTTCTCCTCCTCCAAGATCCACGCTTCAGCCATTTCTGCACAATACAATACAGATCCTCCATTATTCTCTCACCCTCTCTTAAGGCAGTTCCTCAGAGGGGCAAAGATTTTAAAACCCCCAAGGAAACCACCAGTCCCTGCTTTGGATCTCAACTATGTATTGGAAAAGCTGACCCTTCCTCCCTTCGAGCCAGCTTCTTCAACAGAGTTACAGTACTTGTCATGGAAAACAGCCTTTCTTCTGGCTATCACCTCAGCACGCAGGGTTTCGGAGCTGCAGGCCCTCATGGCTGTGCAACCATTCATCATTTTCCATCAGGACAGAGTTTCCTTACGAACCAATCCTACCTTCATGCCAAAGGTAGTATCCAGTTTAGCTTTGAATCAGACTATCCATTTACCTACCTTTTATCCTAATCCACAAAACAAATGGGAAAGACTACTGCATTCCTTGGACATTCACAGACAACTATGTTACTACTTGGACAGAACAAAGCCATTCAGGAAATCTGAGCAACTCTGTGTCCTATGCTGCAGGTACTCTGGGAAAGGCTATTTCCAAACAGACCATTTCAAAATGGATAGCCCACTGCATACGCTTTTGTTACTCATTTCATGGAAAAACTGTGCCTGCTTGCATCAGATCCCACTCCCCCAGAGCCACAGCTATCTCTGCAGCCTTCCTCAGGGGGGTCCCTACCAAGGACATTTTGGAAGCAGCCACTTGGAGTTCAGTGCACACTTTCTCCAAGCACTATCACCTCCCACTATACTCAAAATCTAGAGCGGGCTTTGCCACAGCAGTCCTGCAGGGCATCCTAGCCCCTCCTAGTTCCACTTAGTGCCTGCCACCCTTACTTAGCTTTGGGATTCTACCCATCTGTTATGACTGCAGCTGTATGCACGATGAACATAGTACAGTTTTGTACCTACCATAAATGTAGATGTTCGAGTGCTCATACAGCTGCAGTCCAGGTTTCCCTCTCTCCTACCCCTCTTAGGACAGGCCTTATGAGAAATACTTCTCATATAACCTTTTTGGGAATTCTTTTATGGTGTATTTGCTTGCAACTTCTGTTTTTTATTTATCAACATTGCATCTTTGCATAACATTATGTTTGCCTTCCTTCTGGGGGCACCTGACATCTGGGGTAAGAAAAACTGAAGAAAATGGTGTTGGCTGCTTCTTTTATACCCCTGACACACTGATGTCAGGGAAGAAGCGACAACAACCGACGCCGGACCTAGACTTTGGAATTCGGCCGACCGAGGACACGCCTGACGGCAGGATAACCCATCTGTTATGACTGCAGCTGTATGAGCACTCCCACATCTACATTTATGGTAGGTACAAAACTGTACTGTCTCAACCTTATAGGAAACAGTCCCAATGACTTCCCCCTTTGTATGCCAAGCATTTCCCTTTTGGCGGCCCCCTTAGGGGGAAACCTAGCACTTTTCTCTCAAAATTGGCAAACTATCACCCAAGACAAATGGGTTCTAAATATTGTGTCTCAAGGTTACTGGTTCCACTTTCACACTTTACCAAGGATAAAAGGAATGCCAAACCTGCCACAAAATCAATGGGCAGAGGCTCAAAAACAAATTTCAGCCCTCATGGACATGAGAGCTATTTAAAAAGTACCACAACAGGAACACGGACAAGCATTTTACTCGAGACTCTTCCTGGACCCCAGAAAGGACAAAGCCTGGAGACCCATACTGGACCTTTCAACTCTAAATACTTGCCTGGAGGTTCCGAAATTCAAAATGTTGACACTACAGCAGCTTCTTCCCATGCTGGGCAAAAAGGCTTGGCTTGTTACTCTGGACCTCAGAGGCATACCTGCATGTCCCTATCAGACAAGATTGCAGAAGATACCTCAGATTCAAAGCTGGTACAATGCACTACCAATTCTCTGCACTGCCCTTTGGCTTATCTACTGCGCCCAAGGTCTTTACAAAGTGCCTGGCACCAGTAATTGCATTTTGCAGACAAAAAGGAATTCAAATATATCCATACCTGGACGACCGACTCTTTCAAGCAGAACGAAAGGACATTCTTCTAAAGCATCATCTGGCATTTGTAAAAAAGGTTGCTAATTTCTCTAGGGTACACAGTAAATGAAAAGAAGTCAAAACTAGTGCCCTCACAACAGATAATATTCCTGGGTGCCAGCTTAAATACAATGGCCCAGATGGCTCATCTCATGCCAGACAAACAAGGATAACTGACTCAATATTTTCAATTACTGGCAAAAAAGTTCCATCTCCCTGCAAGAAAAATTCTGCAGGCCCTGGGATTCATGGCATCCTGTATACTACTAATTCCATATGCCAGACTGCATATGAGGAAATGACAATGGTACCTAAAAAGTGTTTGGACTCCACACGCTCACAGTTTAGAAGCAGTAATACCAATAATTCCCCGCCTACAACAGGAGTTTCGATGGTGGGCACAGGCATGTCACCTCAACAACGGTCAGCCTTTGACTCTACCCACAGCCAGGCAGACTTAACAACAGATGCTTTGGACTACGCCTGGGGAGCACACATGGCATGAAAATGTATTCAGGGCAAGTGGACCGCAGACCAAATGCATCTTCACATCAATCAAAAAGAGATGTTGGCTGTTCAAAATGCTCTAACAGCTTTCAAGGACCTTCTGCATCCAGGACAATTACTATTGAAGACAGACAACACCACAGTAATGTGGTACATAAGTAAGGGGGCACTCATTCTTATCCCCTATGCAGGCAAGCCGTGACCTTGTGGAACACAGCTCTAACTTATCAAGTTCATCTGCAAGCACAATTCCTGCCAGGAAAGAAAAATACTCTGGCAGACGATCTAAGCAGAAATATCATGGACCCTCACGAATGGAAATTTAATCCACAAATCTTCAGCATGGTAACGCAAAAATGGGTATGTCCAGACATAGATATTTTTGCCTCCCCACTGAATTGCCAACTACAAAAATTCTGCACAAGGACTTACCACACACAAGCATGGAAAGTGGATGCTCTTTCATTCAGCTGGAAAAGCCTAAAAGTTTATGCCTTCCCACCACTGCCTCTCCTTTCAAAGTGCTCCTAAAAGCCAGACGAAAAACCACAGGTGATCCTGATTGCTCCAGACTGGCCATGACAGCACTGGTGCCCAGTCTTAAAGAACTTGGCTCAAGGCCCACCCATGGATTTTGCCTCAGCTTTCACACCTTCTGACTCAACAAAGCAATCAGATCCTGCACTGTGTCAGCTCAAGGCCCTAAACCTGGCTGCATGGCAGATTCATTAGCCAAACAGGCAACACCTCTTTCTAAAGCTGTTATGGATGTCATTTGAAGGCCAGGAGGCCTAGCACCAGGAAATCTTACTCAGAAAAATGGAAGAGATTCTGTGCCTGGAACCAGGCTCAAAGCCTTGACCCTCTTGTCCCAAACATTCCTCAGATTTTACAATACTTAACTGAGATGCTGGACAAAGGCCTATCCTTCTCATCAATTAAGATCCATGCCTCTGCCATTTCAGCACATTACAACACGGATCCTCCTTTATTCTCTCATCCCTTGCTAAAGCAGTACCTCAGAGTGGCAAAAAACATAAGACCGCCCCGGAGAGCACCAACACCAACTTGGGACCTCAATTTTGTTTTGGAAAAACTGACCCTGCTACCTTTTGAGCCAGCCAATACAACCGATCTAAAATTTTTATCATGGAAAACAGCTCTGCTCCTGGCAGTAACTTCAGCACGAAGAGTCTCAGAGCTACAGGCATTAATGGCAGTGGAACCTTTTATAATTTTTCATCAGGACAGGGTTTCTTTAAGGACAAACCCTACCTTTATGCCAAAGGTGGTATCCGGTGTGGCTGTTAACCAGACCATCCATTTGCCAGCTTTTTTATCCAAACCTCCAGAATAAAGGGGAGAAACTTTTGCACTCTTTGGACATACACAGACAGCTACGCTTCTACTTGGACAAAACAAAAACTTTCAGGAAAACTGAGCAACTGTTTGTAGCATATACTGCAGGATCACAAGGCAAGGCTATCTCAAAACAGACTATTTCCAAATGGATAGGACACTGTATTCGTTACTGTTACACACAGCATGGAAAATCAGTCCCCAATAACATTAGGCCACATTCTACCAGGGCAACAGCCACTTCAACAGCCTTTCTCGGAGTACCAACCAAGGAAATTTTGGAGGCTGCAACTTGGAGTTCAGTGCACACCTTTACCAAGCATTACCACTTGCCTCTTTACTCTAAATCCAGAGCAGGACTTGCCACTGCAGTTCTGCAGGGCCTCATAGCCAATCCTAACTCTTTGTAGACCAGCCACCCAACCTTAGCTTTGGGATTCTACCCAAGTGTAATGACTGCAGCAGTGTAACACGATGAACATAGTACAGTTTTGTACCTACCATAAATGTAGATGTTAGTGTTCACACTGCTGCAGTCCAGGTTACCCTCCCTCCATCCCCTCTGTCCTGACTGGTCGTATCTATACCTTTCTATCCTATACAACCTTTGTGGTGTATTTGCTTGTAACTGAAGGTATTGTTTATTTTATACATATATATATATATGTATAAATATAAATATATACATATATATATATATTTTATTAGCAATATATATTGCCTACCTACTTGGGGGCACCTGACATCTGGGGCAAGAAAAATTGAAGAAAATGGTGTCGGATGCATCTTGTATACCCCTGGCGCACTGACGTCAGGGAAGAAGCGACCCCAACCGACGCCGGACCAAGACTTTGGAACTCAGGCCGACTGCAGGACCGCCTGATGGCAGGATAACCCAATTGTAATGACTGCCGAACATCTACATTTATGGTAGGTACAAAACTGTACTTTTTTGCCTTGGAGAGGGCATATAAGGCTTGCTCTTCAGAGTTACTAGGCGGAGGACAAGTGTTAGGGATGCTTTGGGATGTATGAGGTGAGGGCAGGGGAGTGAAGTTTTCACTGAACCTGTCAGCCAGCAGTTTTTCTATAGCCAAAGGTCCTATTTGTATAGTACCATTAACTGAGAGTTCAGCACAAATCTGGGCCTTACCTTTGAGGTTACATATGTAACTAAAGAATGTGTTGTGGTTATCCTTGGCTAGGGAATCTAATTTGGATTTGTAGTTAACTTTGCAGAACTTCACTAGGAGTCTCATTTGCTTGTTTAAGTTGAGCAGGGAGCGTTTCCAGTTTTGACACCGATGTTCTTCGTCTCACATTGCTGCAGTCATAACCTGTGGGTAGTCCGCTGTCTTCGGTCGGCGTCGGTCATGGGCGCCCGGAGCTGACGTCAGTACGTAGTAGTACTTAAGCGCATGACCGACGCCATATCCTCAGTCGTTCTTGCCGCGTGGTCCGAAGCAGAAGCAGCGTTTGCAAGTGCCGTTTGGCGTTCTGAAATTTTCAATTTTCGAGTTTCAGACCGAAGACCAAGTTGGGCTAAGTACCCCTTTGGGGAAAATTTTTGTCTTTTCTTGCCTCAGTTAATCCGGATGTCAGAAAGTTAATAATTGTATTTCTTGTGGGAAACAGATACCTCATAGGGACTATCATTCTCTCTGTATTCCTTGCTTGGGGCCTGAGCACGACGTAGTCGGGTGTCGCTTTTGCGCTAGATTTACTAAGCGCACCATTAAACGCAGATTAGACTGTGCTAGGCTTGTTTTCGGTAAGCGGTGTAACTACAACATGCCGTCGGATCCTCCGACGCCCGCTACCGCAAAAAAGCGAAAAGATAAATCTTTAAGGTCTAAACCGGATGAGTCGTCCGTTGCGGACGCCGGTTCTATGGAATCTACGGTTGAATCTGTGGATCCAGCCGAGGTCTCGGTTGAATCCCAAGGGGAACCTTTACTTTTACAGGAGTTGGCCTCTCAGGAGTTAGGCCAGGCCGAGAGTGCTTCTCAAGTTTCTGTGGTTCCATCCTTACAAAAGGTTATTAGGCCTTCTACTTCAGTCACTAAAGGCCCTGCTAAGGCTAGACCTGGTCTTTCTGGTACGGGCCATAACCCTAGTTCTTCGGGCTCTGTTCCTAAAAAACATATGTTGAAAATGGCAGAGGATTTGATTACTTTGATCAGGGGTTCTATGCCCCCTCCAGAGAAGAGGCCTAGGGTGGAGACAGATTTAGAGGGAATGGAGCATTCCTCAGATTACTCTGAGTCCTCAGCTGAGGATATTCAAGATTTTCCTCCCTATTCAGATTCGGATGCAGAGGATTCCTGTCCTTCTGCTTCACCTCCAGAGGATTTTTCCTTTTCTGAAACCTTGCATTCCATGAGGGAGCATTTCAAGTGGAAAGGTCAGGATTTTTCAGATTCTCGTAAGAGGCTTAGGGAATTTTTGTTTTTGCCACAACATAGACCTTTGGCTATTCCCTCTGTTTTAGATGTTGTTCAGGATGTTTTTTCTGAAGCTTCCCTTAATCCTGATTCTTTACCCCCTGCCCCTGTCAAGCCAGACAGGTATTACAGAGTTCCAGAGGCACATAAATATTTGTATAAGAGTCCTAGAGCTGATCCGGAAACTATTATTCATGGGCCTAAGGGTGTCAGGGCTTCTGTGGTTAAGAATCCAGTTCCTTTGGATAAAGATTCTAGAGCGTTGGATAGGTGGGGTAAAAAAGTGTACACCTCTTCTACGTTAGCTATGAGGGCTTTAAATTGCCAATTTCATATGCTGAAGTATCAGAACTTTCTGTTAGGTCAATTGAAATCTAAGGTAGATGCTTTATCTGAGGGTATAGAGTGTAAGGAATTGCAGGACTTGGTTAATGCTTCAGATCAAGTTGGTAAACATTCCTTGCAGTGTGGCTTCGATGCCCTTCAGGCTTCATCCAGGGTGGCTGCTACTGGTTCAGTTATTCGTAGACATGCCTGGCTTAAGGATCAAAATTTGTCAGAGCATGTTGAAGCTCGGATTTTGGATGCTCCTCTTCAATCTGAAGTTCTTTTTGGTTCCCCTGTGGAGTCAGTTTTGAAAAAGATGGAAGACAATGCCAAGTCTATGCAGACAGTTAAGGAATTTTTGCAAGTGCAACCCCCTAAGTTTAGCAGGAATTGGCCTGCAAGAGGATGGTCTTACCCTTCTTCAGATTTTCAGTCTAAGGGCAGGTCTAGACGTGGTAGGGGCAGGGCTCATGCTCAGGGTTCTTTCAGACCTAGGACTTGGAGTTCTCCTGCACAATCTTCTGGTGAGGGCAGGGGTCAGCCTTTTCGTAAACAGACCCAATGACCTGTATCTTCAGCTGCCAGATCCTTCTTTTCTGGCAGCTCCTCTAGGAGGAAAGTTGGCACTTTTCAAACAAAATTGGCATTTGGTCACCCAGGACAAATGGGTGTTGGACATAATAAATCAAGGCTACAAGTTTTATTTTCACACTTTTCCTCCTTTCAAGGGCATGCCAGATGTACCTCCTCAGCAAAGGCTGGGGGCTCAGGAACAAATTTCTTTGCTTTTACAGATGGGGGCAATCCAGGTGGTACCTCCGTCAGAAGAAGGCCTAGGGTTTTATTCTCGTCTATTCCTAGTGCCAAAGAAAGGAAACTCTTGGAGGCCAATTCTGGATTTGTCCATTCTCAATACATACCTAGTCATTCCTATCAGTCCCAGCTGCAGGAGATTCCTGCGTTTTCGGGCTGGTACTTCTCATTATCAGTTCTCTGCATTGCCCTTTGGCTTATCTACTGTGCCCAGGGTGTTCACAAAGGTTCTGGCTCTTGTAATAGCTTTCTTAAGACTGAGGGGAATACAAATTTATCCTTATCTGGACGATTGCCTTATTCTTGCTCAAGACAAAGACAAGTTACTTCAACATCTACAGTATGTAATGGCAGTTTTAAGGTGCCTAGGGTATTCTGTGAACGAAACAAAGTCCAGTCTAGTACCCTCTCAGGACATGTGCTTTCTGGGTGTGAGACTGAATACAGCCTCTCAGATGGCTTTTCTGACCCCGACAAACAAAGAACTCTTCACCTATACTTCCAGCAATTATCAGTACTGTCCAGGCTGACTGCAAGGACAGTCCTTCAAGCCTTGGGGTTCATGGCTTCTTGCATTCTGATACTTCCCAATGCCAAATTGCATATGAGGAAGCTACAATGGTATCTCAAAAGTGTATGGACTCAACACTGCCACGATTTGGACACTGTCATTCAGATAATACCTTGCATCCAGAAGGAATTCTTGTGGTGGGCACAGGAATGTCACCTAAACAAGGGACTGTCTGTGACCCGACCAGAGGCGAGTCGGACCATAACGACGGATGCCTCAGACCTGGCTTGGGGAGCACACTTCAATGGGAAATGGATTCAAGACACGTGGCCTCCCAGACTACAGCATTTGCATATCAACATGAAGGAGGTGTTAGCAGTCCAGTTTGCCCTGATTGCTTTCAAGGGCCTACTTCAACCAGGACAGGTGTTGATACGAACAGACAACACTATAGTCATGTGGTACATCAACAAGCAGGGGGAACCCATTCTTACCCTCTTTGCAGACAGGCTATGATATTGTGGGAGACTGCTCTGAGTTTGCACATCACTCTTCAAGCACGGTTTCTGCCAGGAGCACAGAACTCCCTAGCAGATGTATTGAGCAGACAAATTGTGGACCCCCACGAGTGGAAATTGGATCCTCAGGTATTCCAACAGTTGACAGTGGCTTGGAGAACTCCAGACATAGATCTGTTCGCTTCTCCTCTAAATTTCCAACTACCAAAATTTTGCACAAAGATGTTTCACCCAAAAGCTTGGAAAGTGGATGCTCTATCTTTCAGTTGGAACAACCTTCACGTCTATGCTTTTCCTCCTCTGCCTCTCCTTACCAAGGTACTCTTGAAAGTCAGGCAGGACAAGCCTTGCATGATTTTAATAGCACCAGATTGGCCACGACAGCACTGGTATCCTCTGCTGAGGAGTTTAATTCAGGAGCCTCCTTGGCCTTTGCCACAGCTTCCTCACTTGTTGTCCCAGTCAAGCAGTCATTTGCTCAATGTCAGGGTGCAGTCCCTGCATCTAACGGCCTGGCGCATTCTGTTTTAGAGCCTGTGTGTTCTCAGCTTCCTCAACAGGTTTTAGATGTCATTTTGGAAGCCAGGCGGCCCAGCACTAGAAAAGTTTATGCGGATAAATGGAGGAGATTTTTTCTTTGGAGCACAACAAAGGACTTTGATGTCTCGGTACCTAATTTGAGTTTTACACTGCAGTACCTTACTGAATTACTAGACAAGGGTTTGTCATTTTCCTCTGTGAAGGTTCATGCTGCAGCCATTTCTGCTCACTATGATTGTGACCCTCCTTTATTTTCTCACCCTTTGTTTAAGCAATTTCTTAGAGGGGCAAAAATATAAGACCCCACGTAGAGCACCTACTCCTTCCTGGGATCTCAATTTTGTGTTGGAGAAGCTTACTTTGCCTCCTTTTGAACCTGCAGCTACGTCTGAATTGAAGTTTTGTCTTGGAAGACTGCCTTTTGTTGGCCATTACTTCTGCTAGAAGGGTATCTGAATTGCAGGCTCTCATGGCAGTTGAACCCTTTCTGATATTCCATAAGGATAGAGTTTCTTTGCGTACTAACCCTACTTTTATGCCAAAAGTGATTTCTAATGTGGCTTTGAACCAGTCTATCCATTTGCCTACCTTTTATGCTGATCCCCAAAATAAGGGGGAAAAAATCTTGCATTCTTTGGATATACACAGGCAGTTACGTTACTATTTGAGCAGAACTAAGGAGTTCAGACAGACTCAACAGTTGTTTGTTTCTTTTGCTTTGAGTTCACAAGGGAAAGCTGTTTCAAAGCAGACTATTTCAAAGTTGATTGGTAATTGTATTGCTTTTTGTTATTCTCATCATGGGAAGAATGTTCCTGCTGGGATTAGACCTCATTCCACTAGGGCTACTGCCACATCTACTGCTGTTGAGGGTGTAGCTACTAAGGATATTTTGGAAGCAGCTACTTGGAGTTCAGTTCACACTTTTACTAAGCATTACCATCTCCCTCTTTACTCCAAGTCCAGGGCTGGGTTTGCCACTGCAGTCTTACAGGGCATGTTAGCAGCCCCTAATGCTTTTTAGTTTGCCAGCCTCCCTTTTCCTTTGCTTTGGGATTCTACCCACAGGTTATGACTGCAGCAATGTGAGACGAAGAACATAGTACAGTTTTGTACCTACCATAAATGTAGATGTTTGAGGATCCACATTGCTGCAGTCCTATTTTCCCTCCCTCCTTCCCCTCTATGGTTTGTTGTTGTTGTTGTCGTTGTCGTTGTTGTCGTTGTCGTTGTCGTTGTCGTTGTCGTTGTTGTCGTTGTCGTTGTTGTCGTCGTTGTCGTCGTTGTCGTCGTTGTTGTTGTTGTTCTGTTTTCTCATTTGTGGCTCTGGCCTTTCCTTTTTTTAAGGCCTTCAGACATCTGGGGCAAGAAAGACTGAGGATATGGCGTCGGTCATGCGCTTAAGTACTACTACGTACTGACGTCAGCTCCGGGCGCCCATGACCGACGCCAGCCTAACTCTTTGGTATTCGGGCCGACCGAGGACAGCGTACTACCCACAGGTTATGACTGCAGCAATGTGGATCCTCGAACATCTACATTTATGGTAGGTACAAAACTGTACTTTCCTTCCTGCTCTAGATAGCAATTTTTCTCTTATTGTGTAGCCTATTAATTGCAGTTGTCCACCAGTCAGGTTTGTTTTTCCTTGTAGATCTTGCTTTGGTTCTGTCAGGTATGGCAGAGTCAATACAGTTGTACAGGTGCTTGTGTAAAGCTTTGGTGTATAACTCAGCATAGCTATCTGTTCCATCAGTGGGTGGAGGGGCTGTGAAGCTGTTTATGCTGTCATGTAAGAGATTGTAATTGGCCTTGGAGAAGCTTTTCAGTCTAGTTGTTGCCGGTGGGGGGTGGGGTGTTACGTTTTAGCTTTAGGGAGACTGATTTGTGGTCAGCTCTCTCCATGGAAGGCCACATACTGGGGGTGGTGCAGTTGTCCCCCATGTTGGTGAGCACCCGGTCCAGGATGTTTGAGCCTCATGTGGATTTGTCAACCAGCTGGTCCAGAGCATTGGAATAGAGTCCAGGAACCTTTGGACAAGTGAGTTGGAACACATAGTTTACCCAGTCTATGGACGGGTGTTTGTATCTTGATTGACTGAAGTATATCCAGGTAGGTTGGGTGGCTGTTCTGATTATGGAGGGGCTCCTGTATCTGGCAATGACCTGAAGAGAGGTTTTACTTAGAGTTGATTTCACCTGAAGTAATTCAAGGGAATAGTGCTGTTTAATCAATCTCGAGGTGTATTTATCTTCTGTGAGCATGGATGTGGCACCTCCTTTAGTTCTCACATTTTCAGTTTGTGCTTTGAAAGTGTGGAATAAAATGCAGCTTGGTGTAGCTGGTGTGCTCTCTGCAGCTTTATACCTGATCTCAGTGACTGCACAAATGTCAGCATCTTCCAGGGTGAGGACTGCTTCCAGCTAGTGCAGTTTCTATTTAATCTGGTAGATTTCTTTGAAACGGTTATGGAGGATCTGGATATTGGCCATGCAGTGCATGTGACATACATTGCTCTTGATATGGCTATTGCCTTTGATACTGCTCCCTATGATGTCTTCCTACAAGAGCAACATGCTTTTAAAATTGACTCCGGGAACGATGGATAGCAAACTGAAAGACAGAAACCACATAGTGCAAGTTACAGGTGCCTCATCAGAAAGTATGAGAGTGACCAGTAATGTCACTCGTGGTTCAGTGCAGTGAACTCTCCTTTTTGGTATTTACTTAATTGCCAAAGAGAGAGAGCCACAACCTCTGGCTAACAACTTTGCAGACTACAAACTGGGCATTGTTTTTAAGTCAAGCTGTGACTTTCCAAATCTCCAGAATGAATTTTCTGCAGCAAACTCTTGGGGTACTAAAAGTGGGCTGGAACTTAAGTGCTAAAAAGTGTAGTAGCATAATTTTTGGTAGACCGCCACCCCTTATCATACTGCATATGTATTTAGGTCAGAATATCATCAAAGTCTAAAGAGATGTTCTCTTCCTTGCACTCTCCATTGATCAGGCCATTAATAGATTACAAAGCCCCCTTTGGGATATATCTCATTATATGGATCGAACAGAAACTCCCCAACAGTTCCTAACTGCAAAATTCACAGGTCTAAAGTCACTGATCTATTAAGAGCATACAGAACTACTATCCTTTTACTCTGTATTATACACTTTTGAGGATAGATCTGACTTGCCTTACTGTACCCCTAGAGACCCAGTTGTCATTGACATTGTTTCTCCATGTCCGATATCTTCACCAGTACTAGAACCATGGATTACATATTTTTCTAACGGGTAGAATACTGTGGATTAGAGATTTATAAACCGTTGCCTCCCAAACCTCTGAAATAAACTTGCCCTGCAATTTCAAGCAGTGCAACCCATCTTCCTTTAAATGTAGATGACTGGATGAGTATCCAAATTTTATTTAGAATTGACTGGTGCTGTCTCACTTGCGCATGTGCTCTGATGTTCCTGCATGCTCACATTGGTATTAAGCCATTGCACACTTGTGTTGACGATGTTATGCTCTCAGGCACAGGCTCACTCTCTCAACTCATACAGCATATAAACGGAGTGCTTTCTTTTCTTACTGCCTTTCTTGATTATCTGCTGGGATAGCATGGCATTCCCAGATAGTAGCATCTTTCCCACTCACACAAATAGTTGTGCCACTGAAAGTTAGTTGAATATGTTGGTAGAATGTTTTTTAATCAATGTGTGAAATTATTCTTGTGGTTATTCCCCCTTTTATTTATGATATTGTGTCAGGAAATATACTTGGACAGGGTTCATTCAGTAGTCTTTGCAAGACACAGCAGTGCACTCTAAAGGAAATGTCCTTAAGTGGTCCGTTTTGAAATGTAATTCCCCAATTTATAAAGTAATACAGATGAAGCCTTTTACTTAATTTTTGCTATCTTAACTTACATTTGGTAACAAGGTGAGTGGACTGGTCTCATGAAAATGTTTAGTTTTGAGCTGGTTCAGGTAGAAATAATACAGCCAAGCTAAGAGAGAGCTTTATCAAAAAAAATCTCTGCTGCTTCCAAGATTCTTTCCAAATGATTTAAGTAGCACTTCTAAGTAGTACATTGCATTTAGACTATTTCTCTGGGACCATCCTGAAAAAAGCTGCAGATGTAAATGTTACCAAGATATGAAGTAAAGATCTATACCACTGCTGCTTGTTTGTTTTCTGTTTTGCCTAATCAAAGTTTACCTGCTCTAGCAGTACCAAACTCCTACTGTATTCTCAGTGTACACCATCTTTTGCAGCTTTTACCTTAAACTTCTTCCATGCATGTCGTGTGTTGTGTAAGAGCTTTAATACTGTTACAAAATATTCATTTAATGGTCCTTTTCGGCTGTTTCATATAATGTCATGGTACATATTTTTGCTTTAA
Organism: Protopterus annectens; assembly: GCF_019279795.1. NCBI lineage: Eukaryota > Metazoa > Chordata > Ceratodontiformes > Protopteridae > Protopterus > Protopterus annectens. Next base: position 873,753,612 of record NC_056737.1, on the reverse strand, counting down.
ATGTTGTGTAGCATTACTTCTGGTTGCAGGCCAGCTGTAAATTACCTTAGTGCTTATGTTTTCTTTGTAACATGAGTTGCAACTCAAAGAAGGGTATATTGACCATCCATTTAACTAATGGAGTTTGTTTATAGTGGCTCTTAGTTGTGTTGCCACGTCGTAACAGAACAGAAACTGAATGAAAGTAGTGATTTAAAGCTAGATTGAGTTGCACAAGTAATATGAAGTTAATATTTACAATGTAAGTCTTTCCTGAGCTAATGCAGTTTTTTTTTACAGAAATGGCAGAGATGTAACAATTTAAGTAACAAGTAGTGCCGTGTAGTTTTTCATTCTTGCTTACAAGTTTATGTACACTGTTACAATGCTAGTTATTTCAGTGTAGCAAGTAGCCATGGAGTTGCTGTGCGTCATGTACATTCCAAGTGAAAAGAGCCCAGTATAGGTTATTTAGCATGTGCCAAGGCTGCAGTAACTTTAACAGGCATTACAGCTTGTATGCAGCAGCAAGGTCCCAAAATTCAGGAGAATCCAGAATAGCAGCCCCAATGTCCACAGAGATGACATATCTCTCATCTGGTAAAAGAATGTGGTCACTTGTGATGCCGTTGCATAATATTTGAGGCTGAGACTCAAGTTCAAGCTGTAGTGGCTGCTAACATAGTACTGCAGAAGTCCATAAAATCAGTTGAAATGTGTCAAAAATTCTTGCCACAGCAGTCCCAAAAAGTTAATTGGCCACATTATCCACAGATCCACAAAAGCCCATGAAACTTTTAGTAGGAAGGCTCTCTTCTGTACAGGTTTTCTGTTCAGTTCCAGAATTGTGAAACAACTCTACAAACTGACTACTCAAAAAGCATGCAGTGGCCAAACAGTGTCTTTTACCCTCCAAAACATTTGGACACTTGACCTTTAATAATCCTTACTGATTGGAAAAGGGACTTCTGTTCAGTACGAATGAATAAACAAACACGTTTTTCTGTGAATCATAACTTTTTTCCTCCCCTTTAGGTAATCTACAAAACACCTGTATCGATCACTGATCATCCCAAAATCAATGAATGGCTAACACTGGTGGAGAAAGAAATGAGAGTCACTCTGGCCAAACTTTTGGCTGAATCTGTCACAGAGATTGAAGGCTTTGGCAAGGGAACATCAATTGACCCTGCTGAGTACATAGTTTGGGTTGATAAATATCAGGTTTGTGCTTCTTTTGTTACTGCTTGCAGTCGTGTTTGTTTTGTTGCGCAAAAGTAATGTACTTAAAATTGCTCCTACTTTCCCACATTTTGAGGCTGCACAAATGTTAAAGAATACCAGCAACATTTTTCTGAAAAACTCAGGCTTACCCTACAGTCCTTTGTTACAAGATGTGAGCTATTTTAGCAGAAATGTCTAATAAACTAGACTTGGTTATTGCTAGTGGTCTGGTTGGTAAAAGAGTGAAGCAGATCACGTCCAGTGGTGTGCTTTGTGCTGATAAGATGAAAGTGTTAAAGCATTCTGAGAATGGCTTCATTTGTACGAGTTGCAGCTTATCCCTCCATATTGTATGCCTTGGAGCAACTGATATAATGGATTTTCGTTACATTTCTGCAGTATCATTTAGTAGTAGCCCTTGGTGGGATGCCATTCCATTTGAACTGACATCCACAGCTTTTGATTTTCTCAGAGCTTGCCAGACAGGCTCCAGTATTGGAATGTTTGCAATTTGGGGGGAAAGACAGGAAAGTAACTTGCACAAGCTGTTTTTCTGCTGCCTCTTCACAGTTGTCATTAGTAAATCTTTCTCACCTAGGTGAATTTTAGAGGGTTAAGTATTTTCAGAAAATTACTTTCTAATGTCTTGTTAACTGTTGGTCTGAGCATTGTACAACATTCCTTTGAGTGTATTCTTGGAAGAATTTCTGAGGCTGTCTTTTTTTTTTTTCAATTGAAAGCATCAAAAAACTTTGCCTGTGATTGACAGCTGTCCCATCAGCCAATTTCACATTCATTGTCACATTTGGGGGAGGATCCACCCCCTATAATGCACTTTTAATAGCCCCCATGTAGTAGTGTTGCGACTTTGATCATCTTGGAGCAGCAGAAGTCCCTTACTTTAAGACGACAGTACCTGTTCCTGTCTTTCCAGGGTGGTGGCTTGGGGGTGTGTCTAAAATTCTTAAAGCCGTACACCATTTCAGGATTGGTAAGTTCAGAAAATTGGTTTTCAGAGAAATGGACAAGGGTGTCTGAAGCCATTGAGACCTTGTTAGTCTTCCACCAACCTGATGATTGTGGCATTTTGTAAGCTCCTAGTTCTGCATCTGTTTCTGCAATGCTGTCCATTTTTGAAGCACCTTAAAAGTTTGGCGGGGTGCCATTATTTTGCACCAGGCTTAACCCAGATTTTTATGTTTTCAGCTTGTCACCAATCGTAGGAATCTGCCATTAGCCAGCATGTGGTGTGGGTCCCAAGCATGGGCCCTTCTCCCAGGTATTCTGTAGATTTTTGGGCACCAGCCCTCTGTTCCAAGTCTAACAGTTAATCTGATGTTCTTTATGTTCTTTCAATTCATCACTGATGGGTTCGGTTCTTAGCCCTCTGAACCGAGTCAGCCTAATTCCAAGCTCATGCCAGCCAAAAAACTCTTGAGCTAAAGTTCTACCCAGAATGGCCCTGCTCCTTGATACCTCAGATCTCATTTGCCACGTAGCCGTAAAGCCTCGTTTCAGCCAAGCTCTCTGGTAAGTGAAAACTTTTTTGATATTTTGTGTGAAAAACTCAGATTTCTTCTTTTATTGAGCATATGTCTTTCTTGTGTTAAATTACAGTTAGATACTCTTTTTTTCTTCCTTTCTCTACCTGTTGGTAAATTTTCAAGTAGCATTGTTGGTACGGCCCTCTCTCCTTACCCTTGCAGTATTCCTCCAATACCATAGTTTGTATTTTTTTCCTTCCTAACCTTAGTGCTTTTCAGTAGTAAGTTTCTGTTATATGTACATCTATAATCTGTGTGATTTTGAACTCTTATCTGAACTGCTAAAACAGACTTGTTTCAATTTTGTTTTTGAAGTGCTAGCCTGTTGTCTCTCTTGCTCTCAGAATGTCGGATAAGAAAGGTACTTCAGGGTTTAAGCATTGTACTTCGTGTAATGGCAAGTTACCTAATAGTGACTCTCACAATGATTGTGTGTATTGTTTGGGGCTGCCCCATCTTTCAGTGCAACCTCCCTGTGGCATTGCCAAAGTTTTAGTCAATGCACTCTGAGGGCAAGAATAAATTGATACTGAAAGGGTTACTTAAGTCTCCCTTTTCAGAGGCCGTTTCTGCGATGGAGGTCTCAACCCCTCCTACTTGGGCAAAAAGAGGGCCCGCTGTGTTCCCTCCTCACCCTCTGGTGATCAGGGTAAGCCTGTGAAATGAAAAGTTCCAAAGTTGTCCTTTTGAGCATAAATCGGCCTCGTCTGCACCATCCTTGTCAGCTGCGAGCACTTCGAAACTTACGATATTGGCGCCAGCTTCGACTCTGATTCTTTTTCTGGCACCGACGATGGACCTCATCACATCTGCTACGACTTCGGCACCTGTGATCACTCTGTCTCAATGCATGCCTTTGATTCCTACCTCTCATATGACATTGGAACCCCCTGCTTCGGCTCAGTGCCCCTTCGGCACTGAGCGTTTTCAACTAAACTGGATTTGACCCCTTTAATCCCGGTCTCGAAACTTGAGACATCGGTGCCGGCAGACCTTTCACCACAGACCCCATACTCTCCATCGATCGTTCCTGGGTCAGATGTATAGCTCGTTCATTGATCCACCTGACTCCCCTTCTGGAGTATTCACTAGATCCACCAGGAGCCTGTTGGAACTCAATGTGGTGCGTCTTGTGGACCAGCTGTTGTCAGCCAGAGGGATACCCACACCTTCTAAGACCTGTCTGCCAACATAGTGTGAACCCCGGTCCCGAGGTTGTCTCTCCTGTTTCTGGGCTTCCATCCCTCTTTCGGCGAACCTGCTTTCCGTGCCATGGAGAGGGCTCTTGCTTCTGGAGGCACGCAGTCGTCTGAACCCCAGTTCTCGCCCCCTTAAGCTACAACTTCCACAGACCACCTCCCCGGGGCACCAGGCAGAGAAGCTGCAGGGCATCCACTCTTCCGAGTCCTCCTCAGAGGTCCCACTGAGGAGCCCCTTCAAAAGAGATAGTGCAAGAAGAAGCACGTAGACTCACCCGAGGGGTCTGTAAGGGAAGGCACGGATTATGATGATGGTGAAGGGGTTCCCACAGTAACCTCCTGATGTCTCCTTTGGAGACCTCTTTGAAATGCTGAAAGAGAGGTGACTGGAATCCTTCCAATCCTTTCATCTGAGGAGTCCGTGTTCCTGCATGCTTTTCACTGCCGGCCATCTACTCTTGGGTGACCCCACCTGCCGACCTAGCTCATTGTGCAGCTTGCTTGGAAGAACCCTGATTTCATTGAGGCAATCCCTTAAAGATCTGACATTCTTTCACTGCCCGAGGATAACCTGCATTGGTCCCAGAGGGTTACGAGTCAATGCTGTGGTGGTGGCGGCAGCAGACACAAAAAAGGGCTTGGCTGAGGAGAGTCCTGCTGTCCACCAGCCCAACAGAGTCCCGGGCGGTGGACAGACTTGTGAAGCGAATTTATGCATCAGCAACCTTTGCCATACGATCTCTGAGCTACTTGGCACATTTTACGAGGCTCCAGAGGGACTTTATCTCTGAACTCTCTGGAACACTCACAGGACAGGTGTGTGACGCGGTAAGGGACAAAGTTGCCTCATAGCTCACAACCCTGGAATCTGTTTTCAACTCGTCCATGAGGTTGCTGTCACATGCAATCGAAGTGGCGGATAGAGCGTCCGGTTTAGGCATTGTCATGAGATTTTATGCCCGAGTGCGCATTTGTGACCTCGCGGATCCCTTCGTCTTCCTTTTTGAATGCTCCCATGGAAGCTTTGTCCGTTTTTGGCTCCAAATCAACTGACACGCTAGCCAGATGCAGGCAAGATGGTAAGAACCTGTCTGCCGTAGGCCTATGGTTTTCCAATCTTTAATGTTCATTTTCCAGGAATCAGAGGGGTGGAAAAATGTGGCACCAAAAATTCTCCAAGTCCTTTCCGTGTCGCACATGGTGATACACCCAGGGGCAGAGGGGATAACAATTCCGGAAGATGTCCCTACAGATGCAGAGATCTCCTCGTAACCACTGCTCCATGGATTCCTTCTCTGGGCAGCCTTACCAGCACTCCTGACGAAGCAGCCAGATTGCTTACCTCTGGAAGCAGTTGGGGGTCATTTTTTCTCTGCACCAAACTTCCTTGGCACTCATTGGGTGCAGAGTATAATCACTAGAGGTTACACCTTTCCCCTTTCTTGTCAACCAAAACTTCCAAAAAAGCTTCCTGACGTTCCACCCAGTCAAAGGGAAGATGCAGCTTCAGAAATAAAGCTGTCTCAAAGTCATCCAACCAGTCCCTTCAGACCAATGCAGATCTGGATTCTACTCAAGATTGTTGATGCCAAAAAAGACTGGGGACTGGAGACCCATTCTGGAACTCAGCAGCTTGAACAAGTCTGTCACCCAAACCAAATGCTGAATGGTCATGGTTCAGTCCATTCTCCCTTTTTTAAGCGAAGGTGATTGGATGTGCTTGCTAAATCTCAGGGATGCGTATTACCACATCAAATTGGACAAACGCTCCAGGAGTCTGCTTCGCTTTTGGCTGGGAGCCAGTCACTATCAGTTTTGTGCCCTGCCATTCAGGTCTCTCTACAGCCCCCAGAGTGTTCACGAAGTGTATGGCAGTGGTCACAGCTCATTTAAGACTACAAGGATTCAGAGTGTTTCCATATTTAGACTGGCTCCTCACCACCCCCACCAAGTGTCTGCTGGCGACAGCCCTGCAATACACTCTCTCTCTCTCTGGCAAAAACTTTGGGTGTAACAGTACACTGGGAGAAATCAAACCTTACTCATACACAGTTGGTAGAATTCATTGGAGCAGTGTTAAACGCCCGGTCCTGTCTAGTGTTGCTCCCAACCCACAGACTCCAGTGATTGAGGCTCCGGGTGATACTGTGTCAAACAAAAGTTTCAGCAAGGTAGATTGTTCAGGCCTAGGATCCATGGCAGCTTCAATCCCGATAGTGGCCCTTGCAAAGCTGCACATGTGAATTCTGCAATGGCTAATTCTTTCGCAGTGGTTCCCAAACTACCACCCTTTCAGTTTCCAGATGTTCATAGTGTTTCACTGTTGCAGTCATTACATTTGGGTAGTCTGCTGGCAGGTTACCCTCAGTCGGCCTGATTAACAAAGTCTTGGGTCCTGCATCGGTTGCTGTCCCTTCCTCCATGACGTCAGGTCATCAGTGGTATAAAACATGCAGCCGACGCCATTACATCAGTCTTTCTTGCCGCGTGGTGCCCGAAGCAGAAGTAGTTCGCATGTGCCGGTCGGCTGACTCCTGAAATTTTCATTTTCGAGTTCCAGAACCGAAGTCTTCAACTAAAAAGCTAAGTACCCCATTGGGGAAACTTTTTCTTGCTCCTTACCGAAGTCAGTAAAAGTTAATAATTGCATTATTTGTGGGAAGCAAATACCTCATAAGGATTTTCATTCGTAGTGTATTCCTTGCCTAGGCCCTGACCACAATATACCTTGCTGTCGGTTTTGTGCTAAATTTAATCAACACACTATTAAACATCTGTATATTTTTGCCTCAAAATATTTTGGCTCACGCTTTAAATATCCAGAAATGTCGTCTGTTAGCAATCCAACTACCAGAATACCTAAAAAAAACGCAAAGAAAGAGGGAGGCCATCTAGGTCCAAAACTGACTACGCTTCTAAGCCAGTAGCCAGTTCGCCGGTACTCAGGAGCTTTTGCAGCCCCTGATACCCACTACTTCTGATTCACAGGCCTCTACTGAGACCCATTCGTAGTCCGGTATGCCGCGAGATGCTTCAATTATGGAACCTGCAGATGTCTCTACCTTAGATGGGTCCGGAGCCGCTGTGCAGGCACTGGCTTCTGAGGGTGTTTTCAGGCCTACAGATTTTATATATTAGACCAACACCATCTTCAAAACTAACGCCAAAATCTAAATCTAAAAAAACAACGCCTGGGCCACATGTGCAGGCCCATATGCCTAAAAAACAAATGGTCAAAATGGCTGAAGATTTAATTACTCTGATCAGGGGTAGCCCCCCCCCCCCACTTCTAAGAGGCCTAGGCAAGACATTGATTATGAATCTTCTGAGCAGGATTCTATTTCTTCTGACTCTTCTAATGAACAGGATTTGTCTATACCTACTTATGAGGACTCTGATGCAGAAGATTCCATTCCTTCTGCTTCTCTCCCTGAAGATTTTTCTTTTGGGGAAACTTTGCATACCTTAAGGGAACATTTCCACTGGGAAAGTCAGGATTTCTCTGAATTTAAAGAGAGACTTGGGGGATTTTCTTCTTCCTCAGCATAGGCCTTTGGCTATACCTCCTGTTCTAGACATTGATTGTTTTTTCAGAATCTAGTATGGCTTCTGATTCTCTGCCTCCGGCTCCTTGTAAGCCAGACAGATACTGCAGGGTTCCTGACTCCCACAAATTCCTTTTCAAAAATCATATTGCAGATCCTGAAGCCATTTCTCAGGGTCCCACGGGCATTAAGGCCTGTACTGCTAAAACTCCTACCCCTTCTGGTAGAGATTCCAGGGTGCTGGATAGATGGGGTAAGAGGGTTTACGCTTATGCAACCTTGCCAATCAGGGCTTTAGGCTTTCAATTTCATATGCTTAAATGTCATCAGCATATCATGGGACTGCTTAAACAGAAAATGATAATTTCTGACTGTGTGGAAATAAAGATTTACAGGATTTATCGCATTCAGCTGAACAGGTTGAAAAACATACTTTGCAATGTGGTTTTGATTCTTTGGAGGCCTCTTGCAGGGCTGCTGTAACTGGGTCTGTGCAAAGAAGGCATGCTTGGCTCAGAGCAAACTCTGCCTGATCATGTTAAAGCAAAATTGTTGGATGCTCCTTTGCAACAGGACCGTCTCTTTGGTAATAAGGCTGAAGTTTTAAAAAAGATGGAAGATAAAGCTAAATCTATGCAAACTGTGAAAGATTTTACAAGTGCAACCTCCAAGATTTAGTAGGCACTGGTCTACTAAGAACTGGTCCTTACCAGTTCCTTAGAGAGCCACTCAAGTCAAACCCAGACATTCCAAAGGTTCCAGGTTTCAGTCACAAGGGACTTTTAGAACAAAACAATGTGGGTGCCTCCTCCTCCAAATCTGGAAACAACAAGGCACCTCCCTATGGTAAACAGTCTCAATGACTTCCCTTTACACTTACCAGGCACTTACCTTTTAGCCACCCCTTTGGGGGGGGAAACTGGCACTTCATTGCAAGAAACATGCAACTTATAACTCAGGACAAATGGGTTTTAAATATAGTATCCCAGGGATACAGATTTCATTTACACATGTTGCCAATCCCAAACGGATGGTCAGACCTGCCCCCAAGTCAGTGGGCAGAGGCCCAGAAACAAGTACTGTGACCCTCATGAACATGGGGGCTATTCAACCAGTACAAGAACAGGAAAAGGGACAAGGTTTCTATTCAAGACTTACTGGCCTCTTCAGTTTGAGGGAGGGTTGATGTAGTATGTTGACTGAGCTTCACTTTTTAAAACCTTTATTAAATTATCACTTAAGACAGGCAAACGTACAGAAAAGAAAAAAAAAACATGTTTTTCTTTTGCATACATTATACATCACAGCATGTACTCCTATTGTCATGTTGCAGTATTCATACTGTGGGATTCTCTGCCTCAGTTGACCCAAACGTCGGCTCCCATACAAAAGTTTTCAGCACGGTTGCTGTTGGCGCATGGAACGTCACACATAGGGCCATAAACTAGGGGCCTTAAATATGATGTCTGCACACACAGACCTTAGAACTTTTCTGCCGCAGTCGAACGTGACATCAATCGCATCACTCCTCTTTATCAATATGTCCAAAGCGAAGTACCCCATTGGGAATTTCTTACTGATATTATTGCTTCAAAGTTTTGTTAGCTGTGTTTTACTTTAGCCAATGTCAACTAAGAAAGGTAAATGTTGATGTGGACATCAAATTCTGTATAAAGACTCTACCATTAATTCTTCTGTCTAGGCTGGGAACACGACCATACTTACTGTGCCATATGCCAATTCTTTGTTTCTAAAACTCTTAGAAGCTGTTTGGCTGCCCTTACTCTTTACACAGAGAATCAAAGGCTTAAGAAACTAGTCCTTAGGGTAGATCTGGAATTCGCAGAACTGATAGAACCGTCAAAGAAAAAGGCCAAAGTTTCACAGCCTACCCACGACTGCCTTTCGTCTGATGCCCTGCCAACCGCCGATATAGGGGTTGAGGGATGCCCATTAGAGCAGTCTGTTTCTATAGCCTCCTTCAAGGTAACCGTACTCGAAGCGCCGGCCAACATATCCACGGCGATAACTCAGATGACTGCTGTTCTTGATGTTGAGGGGGAACCAGGTTCTACTGGATACCCTTCTGGATCTCACGAGTCCAAGGTTCCTTCAGTTGCTAAGACCCTAGACTCCAGGCCTACACAGTTTCCTAAAACTACTACTCCTAACAGAAGACAGGAAATTAAGCATTTATCTACCCTACCTGGAAGTCAACCAGACTGGTAGTCCTCTACTCTTTCCCTGATGCAGGCCTTCATGGCACTAAGGCCTACACCAGCCTCAACCCCCTCTATTCCTTTGCTCAGTCCAAGGCCTACTTCTGCTACCTCACTCCTTCCTACTCCCCAGGAAGAAGAGGCCCCCTCATCTTGCTCAGAGGAGTCTCACCCCTGGAATATTGTTATCCAGGTGAGGATTCTGTTGGAAACCGTCTTCCAGAGGACATTACATTTGGTGAAACCATCACTAAGATGAAATAGTACTTCAAATGGATTTTTTACCAAATGTCAGAAACTCAAAGATGCTTTGCATTTCTGCAGGTTGAATCACCCTCCCCATCTACCATTCCCCTGGTGATCTTGCATGCCTTGACGCATTTGCTTCATGCTCAAAGATCCCTGACACCCTGCCATCTGCTCCAAAGAGACCAGACCATTTCTTTAAAGTGCCTGAGGCCCCCAAATTCCTTGTATGGCCCCCCTTGGCAGACCCTGCTATCATAGCTGTGGCCCAGATAATGTCTAGATTGCTCCTTTCCTCATCTCTTTTACCTTCTGATACAGTAAATTTGTAGATAGGCTGGGCAAGAATACTTATATCTCCTCTACCTTGGCCTTCAGAGTTATTAACTTCCAAACTCTTATGTTTAACTTTTCCTTGGACTTGGTTTCCCAAGCATGTATGATGATCAGCTCCCTGCCTGATTACCCTAACAAAACTGAAGTAGCATCTAAGCTATCCATAGCATCCCAGGTGGCCAGGCACTCTATCAGATGCAGTTATGATGCAGCAGAGACCCCTGCTAGATCAGCTGCAACTGCATCAGTTCTGCTTAGATACTCCTGGTTTAGGCTCTAATCTCTGCCAGAAGATTTTAAGTCAAAAATACTAGATTCCCCTATTGACAATAACCTCCTGTTTGGAAAGCAATCTGCAGAGCTTTTTAAAAATCTGCAGGAGAAAAGCAAAGAGCTGCAGGACATTAAAACACCTGCTTGTCTCTCCCATACCCAAGTTCTACAGAAATTATCCTGCTAAGACATCCTGTGCCAGAAAGGGCCCCTTCTAGGCATAGGAAAGGGACTAGGAGACTACCTTCTTTAAGGACTACCTCTTCTCAACCAGCCCAAAGATGGTCCTTTCAGTACAGAAATGGCAGCAGTGCACAACTGCCTTGCCTTACTCCCCCCTATCTCTCTCTCTCTCTCTCACTGTCTGGCCCTTTGGAAAGAAATCAGCTGGGACAACTGGGTGCTGGCGGTAGTGGGGAAACTGATATTTCCTATCCTGGCAGAAAAGACCCACCCCTCAGGGTATCCTTTTCCCACCCAAAAATCAGCTCCACCTAATTCCACACATTATCTAAGATCTACCGGCACAAGACACCATAGAACTTGTCCCATTACGGCAAGAACAAAAAGGTTTCTTCAACAGACTTTTGCTAGTTCCAGAAAAGGATGGGCCATGGAGACCAATCCTGGCTTATCCATCCTAAATCTTTCTCTGAAAGTTCCCTCTTTCAGAATGCTAGCTCTACAGACCCTGCTTGCACTACTGCCACCACAAGCCTTCATTGCCACTTTGGACCTGAAGCATACTTTTCTCAACATCCCCGTACGCACAGACCACAGGAAATACTTACTGTTTGTCGAGTCCTGCACTTGTTTTCAATTTACTGCCTTGTCCTTTGGTTTGTCCACTGCACCAAAGGTTTTCACCAAATGCCTAGCTCCCACCATAGCCTTCTGCAGGATCAAGGGCATACAGATCTATGCATACCTAGACAATATTCTGCTTCTAGCAGAACAGGAAGAGATCCTCAAAAAGCATCTCCAGTTCTCTGTCCCTGCTTCAGCGACTAGGTTTCACTCTGAACTTCCCCAAGTCATCCTATTCCCAGAACAAGGCAAGGTCTTCCTGGGTTGTAGGATTCGGACAGACCTAATGAAGCCATTTTTACCTCAAGAAAAAGTAATCTCCCTAACAAACCAATTCCAGTACCTCCTCCACACAGACCAGCTGTCAGCAAGACGGTTCATGTGTCTCCTGGGTTTTATAGCAGCCGCCATCACCATGCTTCCCCTAGCCAGGGCTGCACATGAGGGAAACAGTGGTATTTAAAGAATGTATGGTCCCAGCACAGGCATCCTTTAGACTTCCAAATACCCTTCCTTGTGTACAAATGGAACTAAGGTGGTGGGTACGACAAATTGAAAGGAATCCAGGACTTCCTGTCCTTACAGCCACATCAGCTCAACATATGCACACAAATGCATCGGATCTGGGCTGGGGGGCTACTATGAAGGCACTCAAGGTACAAGCACCTTGGCAGGCATCCCTCCTAAGGAAGCAAATCAATGTCAGGGAAATGACGACACAGCGGTTCTGTTAGCCCTGAAGGCCTTTCCTCCCTATCCTTCATCCAGACCCACTGCTAATCTTCACAGACAACACTACTGTCATGTGGTACATCAGCAAATGGGGGACCAGGTCCTACCTCCTGTGCAGGCTCGCAATGCAAATTTGGGAATTAGCCTCTCAGATCAGCTTATCAGTACAGGCAACATACATCCCTTCCTGGGACAACCAGCAGTCAGATGGTCTAAGCATATCATTCTCTCTACATCATGAGTGGGTGTTACACAGGGAAGTTTTCCTAGACATTGTCCACCGATGGGGTACCCCTTAAGTACATCTGTTTGCCTACCCCCTGAACAGACAACTGACAAAATTCTGTACCAAACGCCACTCTCCACTAGCTTGGAGAGTGGACGCCTTCATCTCATGGAAGGGATGGTTTCTGTATGGCTTTCCACCCTTCCCTTTTTCAGAAAGTCCTCCTGAAGGTCAGGAGAGATGTGACAACAATCTTGCTGGTGACTCCCTACTGGCCAAGGCAGCATTGGTTCCCCCTTCTACAATCACTTGCTAAAGGCAGTCACCACAAGTTACCTCCCAAGGTGGACCTACTCAAACAACAGAAGGGACCTCTCATCCATCCACTGCTAGACATGCTGAACTTAACTCTCTGGGTGATAAACTTCTAGTACCCTTCAAAAACCACTACACACAGGACGTGCGATCTGTCCTGCAGGAGGCCAGGAAACCTAATAACAAGGAGATCCTACATTTCTAAATGGCAGAGATTCCTACATATGGTGTCTCCAAAGGCATAACAATGCCCTTCTAGCGTATGTCCCTTTAGTTTTAGCCTGTGTGTGTGAATTGATTAAAGCAGACCTTTCATACTCTTCAGTTGAAAGTACACCTCTCTGCTATCTCTGCCTGCCTACCCGTGGAACCTCCTTAACTCTCCAGGTTGGATGTTAAATTGTTCTTAAAAGGGGTCTTGCACATAAAACCTCCCAGAAAGCCTACTCCACCACCCTAGAAACCTGAATTATAGCCTGGAGAAACTTACTCTAGCTCCATTTGAACCAGCCACTTCTGCAGATGTGCACATGGAAAACAGTCTTGCTGGTAGCCATCACTTCTGCAAGAAGGGCATCAGAGCTACAGGCACTCATGGCATGCCCCCTTACACTGTCGTCCATAAAGACAGGGTGACCGTGTGCACCAATCCCTCCTTTATTCCCAAAGTGGTTAACGAACTTTCACTAAATCAGTCCATTCACTTGCCAACCTTTTTCACCTCTCCTCAGAATGACAGTGAGAGAATACTACATCCCATGGACGTTCACAGGCAATTAAGGATTTATCTGGGCAAAACCAAGGCCATCAGAAAATCAAACCAACTTTGTCTTCTTCCACCCCAGAGCCCTGGGTATTGCTGTCTCCAATCACTATTTCATTTTGGATCAGAAATAGCATTTCTTTCTGCTACTTATACCATGAAAAGGACCTGAATTAGGGGATCAGGGCTCATTCCAGTAGAGCAGTAGCTTCTTCCAAAGGCTTGGATACAGCTACCATCCTTGAAGCAGCCACCTGGTTCACTGTACATACCTTCACCAAACATTATAAACTGGTCCATATCTCCAGAGCAGGTTTTGCAAGGGCAATCCTGCAATGATTTCTGGAATCCGGTACTACTTCCTCCACCCTTCCTCCTTCCTGAGCTGTGGTGCTCTCCTACAGTATGAATACTGCAACATGAGATAAGAAGGACTTACAGTGGATATAATAAGTGTACACACCCCTGTTAAAATGCCAAGTTTTGTGATATAAAAAAGAGCCTCGGACGGTAATCCCTCGGATGGGTCCTGAGCTGCTGAGCAGTCACCGGCTTCTGAGGGTGTATTCAGACCTAAACATCTGTACATTAAAACTACTTCAACATCAAAGGCAAAGACTAAAGCACCTTCTAAAGCAAGGAAACAAACTCGAGCCACGTGGACAGGCCTCTATGCCCAAAAAACAGAAGCTCAAAATGGCCGAAGACTTTATTATTTTGATCAGGGGTTCCCATCCCCCTCCTGATAAGAGGCCTAGGCAAGACACTGACTGAATCTTCGGATCAGGTTTCTATTTCTTCTTCTTCCTCTTCTGTTCAGGAATATTCTCTTCCCCCCTCTGAGGATTCTGATGTTGAAGAATCTATGCCTTCAGCATCTCCTCCTGAGGACTATTCCTTTGGAGAAACCTTGCATACCATGAGGGCGCATTTCCAGTTGGAGAGCCAAGATTTTTCAGAATCTAAAGAGAGGCTCAGGGATTTTCTCTTACTACCTCAGCACAGGCCTCTAGCTGTTCCACCTGTGTTAGACATTGTAGATGTGTTTTCGGAGTCTAGTCTGACCCCTGACTCCTTACCCCCAGCTCCTGTTAAGCCTGACCGATATTACAGGGTTCCTGACGCGTACAAATTTCTTTTTAAAAACCCTGCTGCTGACCCAGAAACTATTTCACAGGGTCCAAAGGGAGTTAAGGCTTCCACTGCAAAAAAAAAAACAACCCCCTCTGACAGGGATTCAAGGGCACTGGATAGATGGGGATAAAAAAGGTTTACACATCTGCAACTTTGGCTATAAGGGCCAATTTCATATGCTTAAGTATCAACAACATGTCATGGGATTGCTTAAACAGAAAATGTTTGAATTCTGAATGTGCAGAAAACAAGGAAATGCAGGATTTATTGTATGCAGCAGAACAAGTTGGAAAGCATACTTTTGCAGTGTGGTTTTGATTCTTTGGAGGCCTCCTGCAGGGCCGCAGTTACGGGTTCTGTAGTTAGGAGGCATGCTTGGTTAAAGGAACAAAATCTGCCTGATCATGTTAAAGTTAAATTACTAGATGCACCTTTGCAGCATGATACTTTGTTTGGTGTTAAGGCAGAGGAGGTGTTAAATAAAATGGAGGACAAAGCTAAATCTATGCAAACTGTCAAAGATTTTTTACAAGTACAGCCACCCAGGTTTAGTAGACACTGGCATACAAAAAAATTGGTCCTTTCCTGTGCCCGACAGACCTCAAAGGGGCAGAACCAGTCACCCTAGGGGTAGATCCCAAGCACAAGGTTCTTATAGGCCCAAACAATGGGGTGCTTCCCTGCACCAAGCACTTTTCCGGCAGCACCCTTAGGGGGAATATTAGCACTTTTTGCTCAGAATTGGCTCATCATAACGCAGGACAAGTGGGTTCTAAACAGTGTCACAAGGATACAAGTTCCATTTCTATACTATGCCAAAGGCAAACGGATGGCCAGATCTGCCAAAAAATGAATGGGCAGAGGTGCAAAAACAAGTCTCATCCCTCATGGACATGGGGGGGCCATTCAACAAGTACCAGAGCAGGGACAAGGATTTTACTCAAGGCTGTTCCTGGTACCCAGAAAGGGCAAGGCCTGGAGGCCGATACTGGACCTATCTATTCTGAACACTTTCCTGGATTTTCCAAAATTCAAAATGTTGACTTTGCAGCAGCTTCTGCCCATGTTGGGTAAGAATGCAATTTCTTGTGACTTTAGACCTAAAAGAGGCACACCTGCATGTTCCAGTCAGACAATCATGCAGACGATACCCAAGATTCAAGGCTGGTTCAATGCATTACAAATTCTCTGCACTGCCCTTTGGCTTATCTACTGCGCCCAGGGTCTTTACAAAGTGCCTGGCACCAGTAATTGCATTCTGCAGACAGAGGAGTACAAATATATCCTTACTTGGACGACTGTCTCATTCAAGCAGAGAACAAGGATATTCTTCTTCAACATCTGGTGTTTGTTAAAAGACTACTATCATGCCTAGGGTACACAGTCAAACAGAAATCAAAACTAGTACCCTCACAAGAGATGATGATCCTGGGTGCAAGCTTGAATACAACTGCCCAGATGGCTTGTAAAACGCCAGACAAAGGCAACTGACTACCTGTTTCATAATGCTGGCAACAAAGGCCCAGTTATCTGCAAGAAAAATTCTGCAGGCTTTGGGCTTCATGGCATCCTGCATCCTACTAATTCCATATGCAAGATTACATATGAGGAAACTTCAATTGTACCTAAAAAGTGTTTGGACTCAACATTGCCACAGCCTGGAAACAGTCATTACTCTCATTCCCTGCCTGCAACAGGAGTTTCGATGGTGAGCAAAGGCTTGTCACCAGAACAAGGGACAGCCATTCACATTACCTCCAGCCAGGCAGACACTAATGACGGATGCATCAGATTATGCCTGGGGAGCCCACATGGCAGGAAGAGGCATTCAGGGCACATAGTCCTCAAACCAAATGCATCTACTTATCAATCAAAAAGAGATGTTAGCTGTTCAAAATGCCCTGACAGCCTTCAAGGACCTACTTCATCCGGGACAACTATTGATAAAGCCAGACAATACCACGGTCATGTGGTATATAAACAAGCGGGGGGGGGCACACACACTTACCCCCTTTGCAGACTAGCCATGACCTTGTGGGACACAGCTTTGACTTACCAAGTACATCTGCAGGCACAATTTCTGCCAGGAAAAGAAAATACTCTGGCAGATGAACTAAGCAGAAACCTCATGGATCCCCACGAGTGGAAGCTGGATCCAAAAGTCTTCAGCATGATAACAAGGAAATGGGGATGCCCGGACATAGATCTATTTGCCTCCCCTCTCAATTACCAACTAAAAAGATTCTGCACAAGGACTTATCACAGACAAGCATGGAAAGTGGATGCCCTGTCATTCAGCTGGAGAAACCTGTCAGTATATGCCTTTTCTCCACTGCCTCTCCTCCCCAAGGTGCTCCTAAAGGTCAGACAGGAGAAGCTAAAGATGATACCGATTGCCCCAGACTGGCCCCGCCAGTGCTGGTATCTAATACTAAGGAACTTATCTCTATACCCGGCTTGGACCTTACCTCAAATACCTCGACTACTGTCCCAGCAAAACAATCAGATCATGCACAGCCAACTCAGGACATTAAACTTGGCAGCATGGCAGATAATATAGACATACAAAAAACACCTCTCAGTAAAGCTGTGATGGATGTCATTCTGGAAGCCAGAAGGCCTAGTACTCGAAAGTCTTATGCTGGAAAATGGAAGAGATTCTGTGCCTGGAACCAGGCACAAGGAACTGATACAGTGGTACCAAATATTCCTCAGATTTTGTAATACTTAACTGAGATGTTGGACAAAGGCCCATCTTTTTCATCTATTAAAATTCATGCCTCTGCCATTTCGGCTCATTACAATACAGAGCCACCACTTTTTTTCTCACCCTTTATTAAGGCAGTACCTCAGAGGAGCCAAAAATTTAAGGCCCCCAAGAAGACTACCAATACCCACATGTGACCTCAAGTATGTCTTGGAAAAGCTCACCCTGCCTCCTTTTGAGCCAGCAGCTACAGCTGATGTGAAGTTTTTATCTTGGAAAACAGCTCTGCTCTTAGCAATTACTTCTGCAAGACGAGTTTCAGAGTTACAAGCGCTCATGTGTGTGGAACCTTTCATCATTTTTCATCTGGACAGTCTCCCCGAGGACAAACCCAACATTTATGCCTAAAGTAGTGTCCAGTGTGGCTCTTAACCAAGCCATCCATCTCCCTACTTTTTACCCAAATCCACAGAACAAGGGGGAGAGAATTCTGCATTCTTTGGATGTACACAGCTTAGATTCTACTTGGACTGTACCAAAGCTTTCAGGAAAACAGAGCAATTACTAGTGGCATATGCTGCAGGATCACAAGGAAAGCCCATCTCAAAGCAGACTATTTCTAAGTGGTTAGGACACTGCTTTCGTATCTGCTACTTACACCATGGCAAGCCAGTGCCTAAGGGCATTAAGCCTCATTCCACCAGAGCTGCAGCCACCTCAGCAGCCTTTCTCAGGGGAGTACCGACCACAGACATTTTAGAGGCGGCAGCCTGGAGTTCAGTGCACACCTTCACAAAGCATTATCTGCCACTCTACTCTAAATCAAGGACAGGCTTTGCCACTGCAGTTCTGCAGGGTTTCATAGCCGCTCCTACTGCTGTCTAGTTCCAGCCTCCCAACCATAGCTTTGGGACTCTACCCAAATGTAATGACTGCAACAGTGAACCACGAAGAACATAGTACAGTTGTGTACACTTACCATAAATGTAGATGTTAGTGTATTCACTGTTGCAGTCCAGGTTACCCTCCCGCCTTCCCCCTTTTTCTTTTGGATCTTATCTTTCCTTCTCTGATTTATACTGCCTATGTGGTCTATTTGCTTATAGATGAAGGTAAAATTTATATAGATGTATTTCTGAATATATACATAAAGTTTGGCTACCCTATTTGGGGGCACCTGACATCTGGGGCAAGAAAAACTGAAGAAAATGGCGTCTGCTGCTGCTTTTATACCCCTGAAGACCTGACGTCTGGGAAGGGGTGACAGCAGCCAACGCAGGACCTAAGACATTGGAATTCAGGCCGGCTGAGGGTAACCTGCCAGCAGGATTACCCAAATGTAATGACTGCAACAGTGAATAACACTCTAACATCTACATTAATGGTAAGTGTACACAACTGTACTGTACAAAGCATCGTTACCAGAGGATACATCATTCCATTCTTGGAAAACCCACCTGTTGGCAAAGAAAATCCCAGTCTCTGGGATCAAGCAGCCATAGAAATCTAGAGGCTGCAGGCAAAGTCATCCAGCCAGTCCCAGCAGACCAGATAGGATCCGGAACTTGTGCCAGATTCTTTTTAGTTTCAAAGAAGACAGGGGACTGGAGGCCCATCTTAGATCTCAGCAGACCTTAGCACATTTGTAAAGAAGTTGTTACAGATGATCACGCTTCAGTCTATTCTCCCATTCCTCGGAGTGGGAGATTGGATGTGTTCTATAGATCTCAAAGATGCATACTACCATATCAAAATGGCCAGGCCATCCAGAGATCATCTGCATTTCTGGCTGGGAGCCAGTCGCAACCAATTTCGAGCGCTGCACTTTGGACTCACAACAGTCCCCAGAGTGTTTACCAAATGCATGGCAGTGGTAACGGCTCACTTGTGGCATCTAGGATTCCGAGTGTTTCCGTATCATCTGGATGACTGACTCCTTACCAGCACCTCCAGGCATCAACTAATTCTGTCCAGAGATCACACACTCAATTTCTGCTCTGTTAGGCATCACTATCAGTTTAGAAAAGTCTGCGTTGTCGCCATCGCAGCGTATCTCCTTTATTGGAGAACTAGACACCTCCACCGCCACAGTAAGATTGCCACTGGACAGAATAACCACTCTCCGAAACCAGGTCTCGGACATTTTGCAGAGAAGAAAAGTACCGGCCCATCAAGTACTGAAGCTACTAGGCACCATGGCAGCTACACGGATAGCAGTTCCTCTGGGACTTGTGCACATGAAGATTCTTCAGTGGTTACTATTCACCCAGTGGTCTTGCCAACAACTTCCCATGTCATTCTTAATCATGATTGTGGGCTTTTGCAAGAAGGATCTTCGCTGGTGGTTGACCAGCCAACAAGTTACAGTGGGTCGACCATTTGTTTTCCCCCACAGTCAGCCATGGTGACCACGGATGCTTCTCTTATAGGGTGGGGTGTTCTTTTTCTGGGAGGAACAGCCCAAGGAACCTGGTCGGAGACCGTCAACAGTTGCACATCAATGTTCTGGAGCTGAGAGTGGTGCTTTTGACGTTGCAGTACTTCCATGTCTTTCTGCCTCTAGGGACGATTGTGATAGACGGACAACATGTCAGTAGTCTGGTACGTCTACAAGCAATGGGGAACCAAGTCTTACCCCCTGTGTGGAGAGACCTTGTGAATTTGGCAGTGGGCTTTGTCCACTGGGCGCTTTCTGATAGCAACGCATATCCCGGGGAAATCCAATGTGATAGTGGACAAACTGATGAGAGCCATTCTGCTACCGCATGAGTGGTCTCTGAAAAAGTTGTTGAGATGATTTTCCGTGGATGGGGCCAGCCTTGCTGTGACCTGTTTACATCCCTTATGAATGCCAAATGCATAAGCTACTTTGCCCTGAATACCCCTATGGGGGACAGCCCAAGGGACTCGCTCATACACGATTGGCCCCTGGGACTCCTGTATGTCTTTCCACCTATACCCCGGATTCTGAAATTCTTGCAGAAAGCCAAAACCCTGTGATGGACTGTAATCTTAATAGCCCCATTTTGGCCTCATCAGATTTGGTTCCCCTTCCTCTGACTATCAATTGGAGGAACCTTGGATTCTGGACCCAGTTCCAGACCTACTGACACATTCGTCAGGGGCTTTCCATCCCTCCCTTCGTTCCCTCACACTGACAGCTTGGCTGCTCTGATTCCTTATCTAGCCAGGTCACATGATTTTTCTTCATCAGAGGTACAGCACATTCCCTTTTATCTTCGCATAAGGCTTCCACCAGAAAGTTGTATGCTAGTAAATGGAAGCGATTTGCTTTTTGGGCCTGTCAGAATAACATTGATCCTTATGTTGCCTTGATTGCTAGTATCCTAGAATTCCTATCTAAGCTTTTTCATGAAGGTGCTGCAGCTGCCACTATTAGTTCAATTGGCTGCGATCTCAAATTTTCACCTCTGGGCTGAAGGTTCTAATTTGATGTCTCAGATTATGTAGGGCCTTCCTTAAGAGCACCATTCATTTTAGGCTGCCTGTTAGACAACCCTTTACTCCTGTCAGTTGAAGTTTCTTTCTTGGAAGACTATTTTCTTGGTGGCCATTACCTCAGCACGCAGGGTATCTGAGCTTCAAGCCTTTTCTATCAACCCCCCATATTTGGGGTTCCATCCATCCAGAGTATCACTGAGGACTAATCCCTCATTCCTGCCAAAGGTGTGTTCTGAAACCAATCTAAACCAAACTATTGAACTTCCAACCTTTTTAGTAATCATTCTAATAAGTTGGAATAAATGTTGCATAAACTTGATGTCCACAGACAATTAAGATTCTTTTTGGACAGGACAAAGGAATTTAGAAGATCTGACGCTAAGAAAGGATTGCCAGTTTCTAAAGTTACCCTTTCCAAATGGTTAACTGACTGCATTAAACTTCTCTATTCTTCAGCGAACCAAACATTAGAGCATGGTGTGAAGGCGCATTCAACTAGAGCAGTCTCCACTTCGGCTAATACGGCTCGTTTACCTTTGGACACTATGTGCAGCTGCCACTTGGTCTAAGCTTCATATCTTTATCACTCATTACACAGTGGACAGGGACTCCTGGGACAGGGCTTCCTTTGATTCCACTCCTCATGAATATATTCCCTTGAGCCACCCAGGATTAGGGTGCTTGAGACGCTACCCATGTGTATGAATAAACTGCTAGATTGAACAACTTCACATAAAGAAGTTAGGTACTTACCCTAACGTTCCATGTGTGTTGTTCATCTCGCCTTTATTCTTAAATTCCCACCCATCTTCCTCCTCCAGGGTCTCCAAGAGTGAGTACATTTGGGGTCTGGTAGTCTTGTTCTGGGACTCTTACTCCGGCTGGAGTATTTATTGATTTACACCTGTTCATGCTGGATTCAGATCTGAGGTAGGAAAGAGAGCATCATGGGATATGGGCCTGGCCTCGAGCTACTCTATCTTCAGCTAGTAAAGCGGCCGACTCTGAGCTGATGGTTCGGCTGTGAACCCATGTGTACGAATAAAGGTGAGATGAACAACTCACATGGAATGTTATAAGTCCATAACTTTTTTTTTCTTCTGGTGAAGCCATTCTTTAGTTGCTTTGGATTTATGCTTGGGTTCATTGCTGTGTTGAAAGGTGAAATTCTTCTTCATCTTTATAGCATATGCCTGAAGGCTTTGGGCCACAAGTGACTGGTATTTGGAACTCTTCACAATTCCTTCCACCTTAACTAAAGCCACAGTTCCACCTGAAGAAAAGCAACCCCAAAGCATGATACTGCCACCACCATACTTCACCGTGGGGATGGTGTTTTTTTGGTGATAAGGTTTTGTTTTTGTGCCAAATGTACTTTTTGGAATTGTGGCCAAAAAGTTCAACCTTGGTCTCATCAGACCATAACACATTTTCCCACATACTTTTGGTAGACTTTGATGTATTTTGCAAATTTTAGCTGGGCCTGGATATTTTTCTGTGTAAGAAAAGGCTTCTGTCTTGCAACTCTACCCCATAGTCCAAGATATTTGGAGAATACGGGAGATTGTCACATGTAGTACACAACCAGTACTTGCCAGAAATTGCCGCAGCTCCATCATTGTTGCTGTAGTACTCTTGGCAGCCTCTCTGACCAGTTTTTGTCTCGTCTTTTCATCAATTTTGGAGGGGCATCCAGTTTTTTGCAACGTCACTGTTGTCCCATATTTTCTCCACTTTTTGATGACTGCCTTCACTGTGTTCCATGGTATATCCAATGCTGTGGAAATTTTTTGTACCCTTCTCCTGACTGATACCTTTTAACTATGAGATCCCTTTGATGCTTTGTAAGCTTTCTGTGAACCATGGCTTTTGCTGTAGCAGGCAACTGAGTAAATGTCAGGAAAGTCGTATGTGGACAGCTGAACTTTATTTGGGGTTAGAATCTCTTTAATTGGTGGAAGGTGTGTACCCAAGAAGACTATATGCTGTGATTAAATCAAAAAGTGCTTCAAAGTATTAGTTTGTTTGCACACACAAAGTATTAGTTTTAAGGGTGTGCGCACTTTAGCAACCAGCATAGTCTATGTTTTTTATGTTTATATTTTTTTCCCTAACAGGTTTGTTTTTAAATGGAATTGTACGGGTTATAGGTCAAATTAAAGATGGGAAAAGTTTTTAAATGATTTATTGTGGTCTCATTTTTTTTGTCACAAAAACCTGGTATTTTAACAGGGGTGTGTACACTTTTTATATCCACTGTAGAATAGCTATGTAAAATCTTACCATAACCATAGATGTCCTCTTCCATGTTGCAGTATTCCTTCCCTCCCTCCTGACCCGTTCTTAAATAGTTACATGACTAAGAGACTCCATTGAGCCCCTACCAGCACTAGGCCCATTTCTGGGTCAGTCTGTGGCATTTCACCTGTCTGAAAGACATCTTTTGGCATCTCCTTGGCTGCTGTCTGGGCAGTTCTGAGTTCTGTGCATGCAGACATCACATTTAAGGTCCCTGGTGTATGGCCCTACGTGTGACGTTCCACGCACCAAAAGCAACCAGGCTGAAAGCTTTTGTATAGGAGCCAACATTTGGGTCACTTGAGGCAGAGAATCCCACAGTATGAATACTGCAACATGGAAGAGGACATCTATGGTTATGGTAAGATTTTACACAACTATATTTTTTATTTTTGTAATAGAGTCCACCGTTACATAAATTGCTGAATTCCTTCCTTCCCTTAACCCTCACTGACAATTATTTTGCTTGTGGTATTTCCACAATTTCCATTTTATTCTACGTAGCTTGCTCCTTCTGTTTTCTAAAGATGCTTCCCACTTCCAGTTGTCTCTGTAATAATCAGTACTTCAAATACAGTTGATTTAGACTTTGATTTCCATTTTCTAGTAATTGCTTTGTTGGCAGCCAACAGATTTAAACTTAATAAGGCAAGTATGTCAAGGTAGTTCAGCTTCTATGACCCAACTCAAAAAATCATGTCCTTAGTTACAGCTGTTTGTTCACCAAATATTTCTGGCAGAGTACTGTGTGGAGTTTCTAAAATTTGCCAGCTCACTATACTCCCAAAGAACATATTCCCAGTTGTCTATCTTTCCCATCACACCTGCAACATTTGCTGTCTACTTGAGGAAAAATTATTTGAAGTCTGCTTGGGGTATACAAATACCTATGCAGACACTTCAAGCAATGATCCTAAGCCTTCTGGACTTTGTTGCATATTTGAGAGCCATACATATCTCCTCCCATTGCTCTTTTAGAAGTTTGCTTTTCCAGTGTCTTCGCATTCTTTTCTAACCTCATCTGATTGACTTTTAATACTTATGCAGTATTTTATATGCCCACCTAATTATCCCTTTTTTAACAGCTGCTCCTATTCTAGATTTGACTGAAAACCCCACCACACCATTTTGTTTTTACTTAAGATTATCCTATCCCTATCTCTGCCTATACTGACATCAATTCCTGATAGAGAAGGCAATCTGTAGCCTGCAGTCCAAATGTCTTGGCCTCATCCTTCTCTATTACTTTTCCCTTTCTAGTTATTTTCTGCAAGTACCTTCTTTGCTTTGCCAGGTTTTCTCAGTAAATTCCAGCCCCCTCTTGCCTTTTCTTCTGTACCCTAGTTGCAGTCCCTTTTGGCAAAATCTTTTTGCCTTTCATGTTGGTTTTGTTCTCAGAATAATTTCTGCTACTTCATGAATATAGTATTTTGTATGGTTGTAGGATCTGCATCCAAACTCCCACTTTTTTTTTTTTTTTTTTTTAATATACATCCCTCCTGCATCATCCTTTTTTATTTTAAATTATAAGCTTCTGCTTGTGGTAAGAATAAGTGCCTTAACTGAGGAGCCATAAATTATCCCTTCAAATCGGGTAGTCCTTAATCACCTTAGGATCAACTTGTCCCACTTACCCCTTGCCCTTTTCCCATCCCAGATAAATTCCTTCAGCTTTGTTTCATTGTCCCAAACTTCTCTGCTTGATGAAAGTATGCCTTACCCTTATATAAAATGAAAAAAAACAAAACATTTTCACTGCTGGTATCTTGCTGTCCATATTTATAAAAATGGAGCTTTCAGTTTCTCAGCTTTTGTATTATCTTTTGTTAGTCTCTTCCCACATATACAAAGCTGCCGTATCATCAAGCATTTTTAATCCATACTCAAATACTTCATCTTATTGTGTCCTTATAAATTTTGGTATCACTGAACAAATTTGTGTGTGGGTACATAATGTACAGTTATAGTCTTTGTTTCATCTTCATTAATTGTATATCCTGAAACGGACTCAAAATGTTCCACAACACTGTGATGTCTTTTTATGTATTTGTCAGGTACAGAATGTCTGCAAATAGCCAACTTTTTCTTGATTACCAAACCAGTTTTATCCTTGAATTTGAGTCCATTTTGTTCTTTGCTAGTGGCTCTAAACATAAATCAAAGGGAAAGAAGGCACCCCTGCCTGGTTCCCCTCTTTAGAAATGACTTGTCAGAGATGAAAATTTTTATTCTTGCCTCCAGTCATTCATATATCTTTCTGATTAATCTTATTCTATAAAGTAGTGCAATTGCTTATGTTGCCCTACTCCTAAAATCCCAACTTATTTTGTCAAATGCTTTTTCTGCATCAAGACGCACCACTAACAGCAGTATTTTCTTAACCTGCTTCCCTCTGGAACATCTGTTCTATTAATGCTGTCAGAGGTTTGCCTTGCCTCCAAAAAACCATAGTGACCCATAGCAATCAACCTTGGTAACACATTTGCCATACTTTTAGCTAGAGTAGACATGAACACTTCATAATTATGGTTTAAAATTGAAATGGGTATGTATGAAGCTCGATCTGATGGGTCTTTACTGCCTGTGGGTAATTAAGCCACCACAACTTTCTTTTAAGATGTTTGTGCTGCTACTCCTATTAAAATGTTGTTAAGCAAAATCTTCCTGGTATTTATCACTTTCTTCTGTACATATTTTCACAGGAATGTCATCTGTTCCTCTAGACTATACTGAAGATTTTCACCATTTTTGTCTCAACCCTTCCTGTGTTAACTGTTAGTTGTTGAGCCTCCTCTTCCTCTAACCTTGGCATAATTAAGCCTTCCATAGATATTTCCAGTTGTTTCTTGATTGCCAAATTTCTTTGCTTTATGCAAATGTTCCAGTTGTTTCTTGATTGCCAAATTTCTTTGCTTTATGCAAATGTTGGTAAAATTTCCAAAATCTGACTTCTACAGGATCTCTGGCTAATTTTGTTGTAGGCTAGCTAAGTTTGGCAGCAACCCTCTCTACTTTTTTCTGCTCAAGTCATTATACTTAAATGTTTTTGTGCTTGGAGTTATAAAAAAGTTTTTACTTAACACCAATCTTTCTAAACTCATGCATGTTATCCAGATACTCTCTTATTTTTTCTTTAGCGCTCTGCATTTTTGTCTCGTGTGAAATTCCCCTTTTCTGCAATATTTTAACCCTGGTCAGCCCCTCTGTGTAATTTATATTACCTTTTAACTGCATCTTTCTCTTTCCTAACAATTCTCAAATAGGTTCTACTGCCCATTCCTTAAATTCACCTCTAACAGGTAGGTGGGAAAATGCCACTGTGAGTTTTTACTTCATTTCCCTGCATTTTTGTCATAATGTTTTAATGGTGCATGATCTGAAATAGTTATTGGATGTGTCAAAGCTTCCAGTTAAAGCTAAATATTCCTATGAAGTATAATTTGTCTAGTTTAGCTCCATTATTCTACCTTGGGAAATAAGTTCCATCATAGTTCCTGCTACTGAACTTACATTTTCCATACCAAATATTTTCATAAATTTCTCCCTCCTTTCTTTTTCCTGTTAGGTTTTTGTGATGCACTATCACTATTGCAGTTCAAGTTATGGTCCCCCCTACAAGTAATATTCCCTACTGAAAGCTGATTATTTCTTCCAAAATTTTCTTGAGCTCTATATAATAGCTGTTTTTGGTGGAATGTAAATGCACACTGGCGTAAGCCTCCTCCCTTGGTAACAGCCCTTTTCTACCACAAATCTGTTGTCTTTTTCCCTCTCTTCTATTACTGTTGGAGCTCCTCTAGCAGTTAGAGTAATTATTCTCCTTTTCCTTTGTGTTTGATGGTCTGCTGAATATACATCCTAAAATCCTTTTTGTAGAATTCACTTATTCATTTCTTTCCAAATGCATCTCCTACAGCATTATTTACACTCAGCATTTCTTAATACAATTCGTTACTCTTTCCTTTTTGTCTTTACCTGCAAGTCCATTTACGTTCCAAGGTATTATGGATAGTGTAGCCATTGTAACAAGCTATTATTCCCACCTATTTTACAAGACTTTTTTCTGACTGTGTATTTCCAACTTTTGTGTTACATGCACACACTAATGTTTTGCAGGTTGATTTCTTTATCAGTTTCGTATTCGACTCTCCATTTGAATCTCACATTTTAATATTTTTGTTTTAATTAAAATACTTCAACACAAAACTAAATGTTTTCAAAACACCCCATCCCCTGTTAACACAGAACAAGCGCACAAAACTATGTAAATCATCAAAACATGAAGTCTTACCCTACAGACAGGAACAATTGCAAATCCACAGCTGCACCCACAGGCATTACCTAAACTAAAATTAAGGTTACGCCATGCTAAAGTGCAAGCTACAGCCTGAATTGCCACTTCTCATTTCTCATCTCTGTTCCACTTTCAGATGTGGGAAAAAAATGCTTGTATACTTTCAGGAAACATGAACTTAGTCCAAAGAAAATGTGCACTAGCTATCACTAAATAAAACTAAGTTGTACACTGTTCTATTAAATGCATTAAAGTAGTAAGACTGCTGTGGAGTTTTATTTATTTTTTCACTTCCCATAATTTCAAACTTTTTTCACTGACGCACTTGCCATTGCACCTTTAAATATTGGATGTCCTTCAGCAACGGATGTGCATAACTCTCAAGATATGTTTGCACCTTCAGGCAACTCATCTCCATGGAGAAGTACTCGGCAGAGTTTTTGTCAGTTTCACTCAACAGAATGTACATCTATCTTCAGCTGCAGACTTAAAGTCCCACCGAACATTTGCTAATTGGAAAAAAAAAAACAGCCAATATCTTTGTGGATGTAAGAAACTTGGCATTTTTCATATTTCTCATCATTTTGTCTTATGCTTACAAAAAGCCCTCGTTTATAACTGAAGCTAAGGGCATTACTGTAGACTTTCAGACTTATAAAATAAGAGAAAGTATCTTAATTGTACATGTAATATAACCAGTACTCAGTTACACCCCCACCTTCACCAGCCTAAGATCATAGCGTATTAACATTACCATTCGACAAAAGATCGGACAAAAACTTTAAAGGGTAGATTTCTTACAACTAAAAAAATTTGTTTACTTTAATATCTGGAATGCATTACACAGTCACTGCAAAGATTCATCCACATTTAAAATACTCTCTCCAAAACTGCTTTACTATAATGAACATGCAGTTTGTCATGAAATGTTTTATATAAATACTTGTTTGAACACATTTACTTTGTTACAGTTTACCCTTTTTAGTGTTTTAAACAATGGCAGTGTGGAGTATGTACAGGCCGCCCACAAGTTTAATAAACTCGACATAAGTCCAGTCTTTTTTAGACTCTCTCTTGCAAAGCCATATTTGACAAATGTGATGCTTTGTAGTCTCCCATTTATTCACAAATTTCAGTGCTCCTGGTCGTCTTGTTCATCTCCATCTCCCAGCACCATACTCTGGTTCAAGTCCAATGTACTCTTGATTCTTCTAGTGAACCACTGGGTTTTTCGGTCTCTGAAAATTTTTCTTTTGGCGCATTGTAAAATGTTTCACTGGCGAAGTCTCTCAACTTGACTATCAAAAGAATGAGGAATAGTGTCCTCTTCTGCTTGCTGGCTTACTTTTTGTTGGCTAGACTTTTTCCTCCTTAGCCTGTTTTTGCCTCAAATGTCTGATCCTCCAGGAAAATGAAATACTGACATGACTGCTGGATGCAGTAGTTTGAATCTCATACCTACTTCTCAGCCTTCCCTGACTGCTGGGATAAATTTGCTTTTTTTCTGCCTGGTGTGCAATGAATAATCAATCCTGTATTTTCCATACGAGTTCAACCTGTGGGTTATTGGATCCAGTTTTAATCCAAGACTGGCCATTTCTAAAAGACTAGCCCCCTTGAGCTCTGCTTTTTCTCTTCATCATACCTTGCCCACCTAGGATTACCACAGATCTCATATGCCTCCTTCCTGGACAGCAGTTTGTTCTTGAGCTCCATTGGGGTGTATACTTTTCTAGTGCCTGTTAGCTAAATCTAGTTTCAAATTTCCTTTTCCCTAGATTTTGTTTAGTTGGTAGAGTTTTTGGTGTGATTTACTGTTTGGGGTTAGGCCATTTAGGTTTGGTAGGTTAGCTTTAGGTAGTGTTTTATTTGTTGGATTTTCCTGCCTTGTCTGCTTTAGGTTTTGTGAATACTGTGTGCTTTTTTGTACTTGGAATAGTGCGTTTTGATTTGTAATTTTTTAGTTAGGCTGCATTGGTGCAGTGGTTAGTGTTGTCACCTCAGAGGTTCTCCTGTTCATTTCTTGGCTGGGGTGCCTTTTGTGCAGAAGTCTGCATGTCTTACCTGTGGTCAAGTGCGTTTCTTCCGGGTGCTCTAGTTTCCTCCCACATTCCAAAGACATGTAGTTGGATTGGGCAATCTAAATTGGCAATACGTATGAGTGTGTGGTACGAATGTACTACCTCAGCTGGGCTAGCCACCCGGTGGTGTAAACTTTGGCTCAAGATGATTGTCACAAGGGCTTCAAGAAATGTGTTGTGTGGCCACAAGCTTCCTTCCCAAGCCGGGCACAACCAGTGCATTTCTTGTCTTAGGACTGCTCACCTCGATACTCATTGTGCTATTTGAGTTTGGCACCTTAACAGTTAATGACAGGAGGGCCAAGTTGTCATCAAGGGTCTGTTTGCGTCCAGTGATTCTTCCTCCTCTTCCGCTCTGGTAAGGTAGATAAAGGAGATTGGGGTTGGAAGGTGACATCTAAGGACCCCTAGCTATCGAAAGGGAATTGAAAGTGATTGGCTTCCTCCTCTTGTCTGCTGGAGCCAAAGGTCCCAAGATAATCTCTTCATCTGGTAGCCTCTGCACAGTCATCTGTTCTGACAAGTCTGACCTGATCTCCCTCAGTGCTTAATATGGGGAAGCCCATTCTTATGCTCCGTGTCCAGAGTTGTTTCCTGTGGAAAGGAACTCCCCTGTGTAGGACTTTTTTGCTCTTCTACTTTGTGAGAATCTTTGGATTCATCTTCTCTGCCCTGGATGCAATCTCCTGTTTGGGTTTGGTTCTCTGAGCAGTCAGCCTCCATAGGTGATTTTGTCAGCTCGGCTATTATAGTCATTCAGGTGTTTAAGACCCGCTGACTTGGAATAGCTGATGCAGTCTTTCCTACAAGCCCAGATGCAGTTAGGGCTGATTTCCACTTCAGGTTGTTGAGCCAGGGCTTCAGGTCCAACAAGCTTGTTTCCTCCCTTGGACCCTGTGGTTCTGAGGTTAACTGAGCAGGTTGCCTTACCCACTCCTAGAGTCAGGTCTGATGGCTTGGCTGATACTGGCCCATACCCCTGCTTTGGTTTCTTCGACTCTGGCAGTGTCTGAGCCAAGTGGACTGCAGATCAGTTTGTGTATATTCCTTTGAGCCTTTACAGTCAGTGAGCACATGCGCAAGTACTGAGCACATACAAGCAAGAGTGCCATTTTTTAGTTAGCCGAGGTGAAAGCATGCATGTGTTCAGTAGTCAGTTTAACATTACCAATCTCTATCCTGATTAGTTTGTGTGTAGTAAACTACTTAAATGCACACCCAGCCTCATCATCTTATTGAATGTACATAAGACCAGCGACTTGGTGTCAGAAGCGAGATCCAGAGTAAAACTTCAAGAACATAAGGCAGGCAGTTACAGTTGGAGGAATATACAAGTGTGGATCATCCCTGCTCAGACGACTCGCAAACAGGTCAGAAAGACTAATCCAGATACTAAAACTCACTTAAATGATTTGTTACACAAGACAGGTTTGTGTGTGGTATTAAAGATGATGCAGTGAGAGATTTTGCTTAGAGACAGTGGTTTAACTTTGAATAAGGCCATAGAGATTTGTCAGATGTACGAGCTCACGGAAGAGCTCACATATATGCTTACAAAATGAGAAATGCATGCTTCCAGTGCTAATGTTGATAGTATGTAGCAGAGGCTCAAAGATACAGGCCTAAGGGTGTGGCTGCTTTAGTAAAACTCTGAACCTTTCTAGCAAGTCCAGGGCAGCTCTAGTAAAATCCATAGCATGCTTGGTGAAAGAGAGGTGAGTCAGCAAAATCTGTGGCAAGCCTCATAGTCAGCTGTCATAATTATGGAGGTAGCCATGAGACTAAAAGAGAGTCAGCAGTGTCACACGTAAAAAGTGAAATCATTTCAAAAGGTTCTGTAAATCAAAAGGGGCACATTCTTTTTTTTTTAAAGAGAGCATTCAGAGGAAAGTTGATCAGCTAGAAAGCTGCGACCCTATGTTGTATGTTGGTGTGTTTGTGCTTGGTGAAACAATCAATGCAGTAGATTTGTGGGCAAAGAATTAAGTATTTTGTACTGTTCTGATTAATGGGAGACCTGTAGATCTCAAAGTTTGATACTGGTTCAAAGTGCTATGTTACGTCAGCAGAAATGTTTGCCAGAGTAAGTGCTGGTGAGAAGCTTGATCTGGCAAAGGCTGGTGAAGAAATGCAAAAAGGCTCAGTAGTGCTTTCATGTTAATCTGAAGAGGCATGCACAATTGTTAGGCCTCGGAGACTGTTTGAAAATTTCTTTTAATTTTTCAACAAAACAAAAGGCAAAAGCGACATGATCGACTAAAAAAAAAAAAAAAATGTGTAATAAATAAGTCCAAAAAATCTTCTTGTAGTAGATGAAGTCCACGTTTATTAAAGACAATAGAACTGCAGCAGATAGCAAATACTATTTAATAAACGTGGACTTCATCTACATTTTAGTCGATGGTGCACTCATTGCCTTTTTGTTTGCTGATTTTGTGTTCTTGAGGTGAGTGCTTTACCTGGCAGCGTGGTTCCTTTGTTTCATATTTCTTTCATTTAATGCTTAAGTTCTCGACGTAAGCTTGTGCAACATGTCACACAAACTATTTTTTTCTGCCTATGGTGATCTTTTTGAAGACAGCTTAGGCAAACTTCTAGTTGTGTACTCCATGAAGTTAGACCCTGAAGTAAGCCCAGTTATCAGACCAGCAAGGAAAGATGTTCTTCGTGTTTCACTGTTGCAGTCATCACACTTGGGTTATCCTGCCAGGGGTAGCCCTCAGTCGGCCTGAATACCAGAGGCTTAGTATTTCTGCAGGACTGACGTCAGGTTGTCAGTGGTTTAAAAACAGGCAGCAGACGCCGTTACATCAGTCTTTCTTGCCGAGGAGCCCAAAGCAGAAGCAGTTCGCATGAGGCCGGGTCAGCTGCTATCTGAGTTTTCATTTCCGAAATTGAAGTTGAAGTCTTCTAAAGCTAAGTACCCCTTTGGAGGTCCTTTTTTCTTGCTCTAACTGATGTCAGAAAAAGGTAACAATTGTCTCGCCTTTGTGAAGAAATACTACACTGAGATTTTCATTCTTACTGCGTCACCTGTTTAGGCCCAGACCACGACGTCACTCGCTGCCAGTTTTATGCTTTGTTAAACGCCTGAACTGTACGTTGGTCCCTTATCGTAGCTAAATACTTTTGCTCTTGATCTCTGTATTCCAAAATGGCTTTGGTAAGCCATCCGACTATCAATCTTCTGAAAAAATGTAAGGATAAAGACAAAGACCGCACAGGTCTAGAACTGCTGCTGACACTTCCGTTAAGTTAGTCACCAGTTCACTGGTCCTCAGTGAGGCGCTTTCGCAGCCCATGGTGCCCGCTTTGATGGATTCGCAGGCCGCTACTGAGACTCGTTCGGAGTCCGGTATGCCATGAGACTCTTCTTTGACTACGGAACCTGCAGATGTCTATCTTGGATGGGTCCGGAGCCGCTGTGCAGACACTGGCTTCTGAGGAAGTTCTTCGCACTACCAATATTCGACACACAGACTTCTTTCGCATTTTCAATTCTTTCTAAAACTACCGAGTTTCTAAGGCCCATAGTATGAACTACACCTAAAAATAGATGACCCAAACTCAAGTGCCTGCTTTCATGCCTCCATCTCAGATGTTTAAAATGGTGGAGGTCCTTATGCTTATTAGGGGAAGCCAGCTAAAAGGAAGAGAGACTTGTCCCCAGCAGCTTTATCTGACCAAGAGTCCGACTGAGGTTTCTGATTATGAAGACATGCCCTTGTCTGCTTATGAGGATTCAAATGGGGAGGAATCCATCCCTTCTGCCTCTCCTCCAGAGGATTTTTCTTTTGGTGAAACCCTACATACCTTAAGAGAGCATTTCAATTGGGAAAGCCAGGATTATCCTCAGTCCAAATTTTTAGATTTACCACAGCACAGACCCTTAGCTATTCCTCCTGTTCTGGATGTTGTGGAAGATGTTTTTATGGAATCCAGTCTAACTCCTGATACTCTACCTCCTGCTCCCAAGAAACCTGACAGGTACTACATAGTTCCGGACTCTCACAAATTTCTTTTCAAAAATCCTACTGCTGACAAGGTAATCTCCCAAGGACCCAAGGGAATAAAAGCAACCACAGCTAAGAATCCCATCCCCTTGGACAGAGATTACTAAACTTTAGACGGATGGGGTAAAAAAGTATACACCCCTGCAACTCTTGCCATTAGAGCATTAAATTGTCAGTTCCACATGCTGAAATACTAGCAACATACTATGGACCTTATTAAACAAAAACTATCTATCTTTGCTGACTGTGCAGAAAATAAAGAATTACAGGAGCTTATGCATTCTGGAAGCCAAGTTAGTAAGCATACCCTGCACTGTGGGATTGATGCCCTAGAAGCATCCTGCAGGGCAGCAGGCATAGGTTCTGTACTTAGAAGGCATGCTTGGCTTAAGGGACAGACCTTGCCAGACCATGTCTAATCAAAATTATTGGACGCACCACTGAACAAAGATGATCTGTTTGGCACCAAAGCAGAAGAGGTTCTAAAAAAGATGGAAGAAAAGGCTAAGTCTATGCAAGCAGTTAAATACTTTTTGCAAGTCCAACCTCCAAGATTCAGTAGGCATTGCCCCTCAAAACATTGGTCCTTTCCAGCCCCATCGGACCGGACTTGGGGGAAGCAGACCCCACAGACAGCAGTCTCAGGGTATACAGAGATCTAAGAAATGGAGTACCTCCACTTCTAAAACAGGGAATACTAAGCCACCCCCTTATGGAAAGAATTCACAATGACTTTTCAACTTTACCTCTTACCTCTGCCCACCTGCTTTCGCCTGTAGGAGGAAAGGTTGCCTCCCATGCAAAAAAAAAAACTGGGCCTCCATCACCAGTGATCGATGGGTCCTCAACATATAGTGT
The DNA here is from genome assembly GCF_019279795.1 of Protopterus annectens. Lineage (NCBI taxonomy): Eukaryota > Metazoa > Chordata > Ceratodontiformes > Protopteridae > Protopterus > Protopterus annectens. The sequence goes on along the minus strand of NC_056737.1, from coordinate 873,719,357 downwards.
CCCAGGGGTACAAATTTTATTTTCACATACTGCCAACCCCAAAAGAGTTTCCAGATCTTCCTCCAAACCAGTGGGCAGAGGCACAAAACCATGTTCATTCCCTGCTCTCCATGAGGGCAATTCAGCCTGTTCCTGTAGACCAGATAGGCCAAGGTTTCAATCCCAGACTTTTTCTGGTACCCAGCAAAGAGGGCACTTGGCGCCCAATCCTAGATCTGTCCATTCTAAACACCTTCTGGATGGTACCAAAATTCAAAATGCTCACCCTCCCTTCCTATGCTATCCAAAGATGCCTGGTTAGCCACTCTAGACCTAAAAGAGGCCTATCTGCACATCCCAATCAGAGACTCTTGCAGGAAATGTATACGTTTCAAGGCAGGATCTATGCATTCAGTTCTCTGCACTTCCCTGTGGCTTATCCACTGCTCCCAGAGTTTTCACAAAATGCCTGGCTGCAGTCATTGCTTTTTGCAGGCAAAGAAATATTTAAATCTACCCCTACTTGGGACAACTGCCTAATTCAGACTGACAAGAAAAGCTGTGAGAGCACCTGACATTTGTAAAAGCTCTACTGACCTCACTGAGGTACACTATAAACGAAAAGAAATCCAAACTAGTCCCCAGTCAAAAATTGTATTCCTGGGAGCAAGTTTGGATGCAGCATCCCAGATGGCATTCCTTACTCCAGAAAAACAAGCCTATCGGACAGGCTACTTCTCTCATCTGGTCACCAGAACCCAGTTATCCGCAAGGAAAATCCTGCAAGCTCAAGGGTTCATGGCCTCCTGCATTCTAGTAATTCCATATGCCAGATTACATATGAGGAAACTTCAATGGTACTTAAAATGCCTTTGGTGTCAACATTCTCAGGACCTAGAAACTATTATACCTATAATACCTTGTCTAGGGACGGATTTATTTTGGTGGGCAGCAGCATGCAACCACAACAAGGGACTTCCCTTTTCCCAACTTCTTACTGCCTACACCCTAACCACAGATGCATCCGACTATGCCTGGGGTGCACACCTGGACAGCAGGTGCATTCAAGACCACTGGAGCCCAAATCAAATTCATCTGCACATAAACCAAAAAAGAGATGCTAGCTGTTCAGCATGCTCTGACAACTTTCAGACCCCTACTCTATCTGGGGCCTCTACTAATCAAAACAGACATCACACTGATGTGGTACATAAGTAAGGAGGAACCCACTCTTACCCACTGTGCAGGCTAGCCATGACCCTTTGGCACACGGCTTCAGCCATGCAGATTCACCTGCTAGCACAATTCCTGCCAGGCAACCAAAACTTTCTGGCAGACAACTTAAGCAGAAATCTCCTAGACCCACACAAGTGGCAATTAAACCACAGCACCTTCAGCCTTGTAACCCAGAAATGGGGTACCCCGAAGGTGGACCTATTTGCCTCCCACAACCACCACCAGCTCAGCAAAGTCTGCACCAGGGAACCTCACAACAAAGCCTGGAAAGTGGATCCCCCTATCTTTCCAGTGGGTAAATCTATTTATTGATTTCCACCTCTACCTCTTCTTACAAGGGTGTTACTCAAAATAAGGGAGGAAAGACCAAGGACAAACCTGATTGCCCCAGAGTGGCCACACCAACACTGGTACCCACTATTGTGCAGCCTGTCACCGTTGCCTCCATGGCACCTCCATCAGATTCCAGCTCTCCAGATGCAGCAAAAAGGAGAGTTCTTGCATCCACAATTGCAGACCCTGAACCTGGCAGCCTGGCTTATTCCTTGACCTCTCCTCCAATGGCCAGCCTAAGTAAGCAAGTCCTGGATGTTATACGTGAAGCCAGATGACTCGGCATTAGAAAATCCTATGTCAACAAGTGGAAAAGGTATTGCTCCTGAATTCATGATAAAGGAGCTGAACCAGCACAGCCCTCCTTACCTCTCATCCTGGATTACCTATCAGACATGATTCACAGGGGCCAACCCTTCTCTCCTATTAAAATCCATGCCTCCGCCATTTCTGCTCATTACAGCACAGAGCCACATCTACTGTCACACCCCCTCATCAAGCAGCCCCTTAGAGGGGCTAACAACATGAGGCCACCCAGAAGAGCCCTCTATCCTGCTTGGGACCTTGTTTGTGTTGGGAAAGCTCACACTACCCCCATTTGAGCCTGCAGCTTCAGCAGAGTTAAAATTCCTCTCTTGGAAAACAGCTTTGCTTCTGGCCATCACTTCAGCTAGAAGAGTGTCTGAGCTACAAGCACTCCTGGCTGTGGAACCCTTCATTTTCCATGCTTGACAGGGTCTCCCTCAGGATTAATCCAACTTTCATGCCTAAATTAGTGTTCAGTGTGGTTCTCAACCAATCTATTCATTTGCCCACCTTTTTCCCTACACCTTGAAATAAGGGGGAAAGGATCCTGCACTTTTTAGATGTTTTCAGACCGCTCAGATTCTACCTGTATAGGATTAAATCCTTTAGGAAGTCTGACCAATTACTGGTCAGCTTTGCAGCAGGGGTAGAGGGCAAGTCTATATCAAAACAATTTCCAAATGGATAGCACACTGTATCAATTTCTATTAAAATCACCATGGGAAACCACCCCCACAGGGGGGTCAGAACACATTCCACTAGGGCAACTGCCACATCTGCAGCTTTTCTGAGGGGTCCCTACCAGGGACATCCTGGAGGTTGCAACATGGAGTTCTGTTCACTTTTTCACCAAGCATTACCACCTGCCCAATTTTTCCAAATCCAGGGCAGGCTTTGCAACTGCAGTCCTGCAGGGCATTCTATCTAGCCAGCCCCAACTGTTCTTGAAGGATTCCACCTGTTTCTTCAGCTTTGGGAATCAACCAACGTGTGATGACTGCAACAGTGAAACAAGAAGAACATAGTACAGTTGTGTACACTTAACATAAATGTAGATGTTAGTGCATTCACTGTTGCAGTCCTGGTTTCCCACCCTCCATCCCCCTTGTTTCTCTCTCTTCCTCACTCCTTAGTGATTTTTGGTATTTACTTTCTACTAGTGATGTTATTCCACCATAACCTAGCTCCCTATTTGGGGGCTTCTGACAATTGGGGCAAGAAAAACTGATGTAATAGCGTCAGCTGCCTGTTTTTATACCACTGATGACATGACATCAGTCTTGGAGTGACAGCAAACAATGCAGAAATACTAAGACTCTGGTCCGACTGAGGTCTACCCCTGGCAGGGTAACCAAAGTGTGATGACTGCAACAGTGACTACACTAACATCTACATTTATGGTAAGTGTACATAACTATACTTTCCAGTAGTCCTGCAGGGCAGAGTCAAAGCTGAACAAGATCAACTGGTGCATTTAGGTGTAATTTGTCCAGTAGAAGGACCAACTAAATGGGTATACCCCATGGTGGTAGCTCAGATGATAGAATATGTATTGGTCCAAGAGACTTGAACGGAGCACTAAAATGTCCTCATCCAATGCGTCAGCATTGCTGCTCTTATGCCAAACACTATTTTTTTGCAAAAAGTTAATTTTGGGAAATTTTGCTTGACAGAAAAACTTCATTGCTGATCACTTTCAGTGCACCATTTGGAAGGTACAGATTTTTGAGAATGCCATTTGGGATAAATTCTGTCAGTGAAGCAATTTTTTTTCTGCTATCCATGTGCTATTATAGTAGATATCCTTGTAGGAGGAAATGATGAAGTCAAGCATGATAAAAACATCAAGAAACTTCTGGACCGTGCTTGTGAAGTGGATTTTAAGCTGAATCCTCAGAAATGCAAATTCAGGCTATAAGAAGCTACTTATGTGGGTCATTTGTTTACCATTGCAGGCTTACAACCTGTCCTTCAAAGCAAACTGCAATTCTTGAGATGCCAGTTCCAGACAATGTCACCTCTTTAGAATGTTTTCTTGGCATGGTCAACTGTTTGAGCAGGTTCATTCCAGATTTGTGACCTTTCAGCACTGTTAAGTGAACTGACACGCAAAGATCTAACTTGGTCCTGGTCAGAATAGCACCAAGGAACATTTGATGGCCTAGAACAGAATTGCCAGTCCACCCACTGTAAGATGATATGATGACCACAAACCTGTAACTCTCTTGTGATGCTTCGAAGTTCGCTCTTGTTGCAGTCATTCTTCAAGAGGGCAGATCGATAGCCTCTGCTCCCTGAACACAAACCCAAATTGAAATGCAGTATGCTCCAATAGAGCTCTTGGCAATTGTATGCATGTTTGAAGTTCCATGATTATAGTTATGGCCAACCTTTTCAAACTGAGATGGGAGTACCAACCTTTGGTCACTGTTTTAAAAATGCCAATGCACGCAGCTCTTGCAAGATTGCAACGCATGATGTTGAAATTGCAAAAGTTCAATTTTCACTTGGCTTACACAAAAGGCAATCTGCTGATGATCGTCTTTCACTGTTGCAGTCATTACATTTGGATAATCTGCTAGCAGGTTGCCCTCAGTCGGCCTGAATTCCAAAGTCATGGGTCCTGTGTCAGTTGCTGTCTCCTCTTACATGACGTCAGGTTGTCAGGGGTATAAAACATGCAGCCGACTCCATTTTCTTTAGTCTTTCTTGCTGTGCCCGAAGAAGAAACATTTCACAAGTGCCGGTCGGCCGACTACTGAAATATTCTTGTTTGAGTTTCAGAACCGAAGTCTTCACTAAAGCTAAGTACCCCGTTGGGGAAATTTTTTTCTTGCTTTTTACCTATGTCAGAAAAAGTTAATTGTATTACTTGTGGGAAGCAAATACCTCATAAGGATTTCCATTTATACTGTATTCTTTGCTTAGGCCCTGATCACAACGTACCTGGCTGTCGGTTTTGTGCTAGATTTAACCAACGCACTATTAAGCTGACTGACAGTATATTTTTGCATCAAAGTATTTTGGAAACAGATTTAACTACCCAGAAATGTCGTCGGATAGCAATCCGACTACCGGAGTACATAAACGCAAATAAAAGGACAGGGAAAGGCAGTCAAGATCCAAAACAGACTAAGCTTCTCCTAAGCCAGTCGCCGGTTTGGCGGTACTCAGTGAGGCGCTTTTGCAGCCCCTGATACATGCTACCTTCGAATCGCAGGCCTCTACCGACACCCATGTGGAGCCCGACATGCCGCAAGATACTCAAGGTATTGGACCGATGGATGTATCTCCCTCTGATGGGTCCAGAGCCACTGAGCAGACACCAGCTTCTGAGGGTGTATTCAGACCTCAACATTTGTGTATCAAACAGACAGCTGCAAAGCCAAATACGAAGGCAACTTCTAAAACTAAAAAAATGCATGAGCCACGTGTACAGGCCTCTATGCCTAAAAAACAGATTATCAAAATGGCTGTAGACCTTATTACCTTGATCAGGGGTACCCATCCCCCTCCAGATAAGAGGCCTAGGCAAGACACTGAATATGAATCTTCAGATCAGGTTTCTATTTCTTCTGATATTTTTCTGATCAGGAATCATCTATACCTCCCTATGAGGATTCTGATGCTGAGGAGTCTATTCCATCTACATCTCCTCCTGAGGATTATTCATTTGGAGAAACATTGCATACTTTGAGGGAGCATTTTCACTGGGAGAGTCAAGACTTCTCAGAATCAAAAAAGAGGCTCAGGGATTTCCTTTAGCACAGGCCTTTAAGCCATTTCCCCTGTCCTAGACATTGTGGATGATGTGTTTTTGGAGTCAAGCTTGACCCCTGACTCCCTTACCTCCAGCTCCCAGTAAGCCTGACAGATATTACAGGGTCCCTGACACGCACACATTTTTATTTAGAAGCCCTGCTTCTGGTCCTGAAACTATTTCACAGGGTCCAAAGGGGAGTTAAGGACTCGACAGCAAAAAATCCTACCCCCTCTGACAGATTCAAGGGCACTGGACAGATGGGGGAAAAAAGGTTTATACAACTGCAACCTTGGCAGTCAGGGCCTTAAACTGTCAATTTCATATGCTTAAGTATCAACAACATGTTATGGGATTGCTGAAACAGAAAATGATGATTTCAGAATGTGCAGAAAACAAAGAATTGCAGGAATTATTGCATGCAGCTAAAGTTTTGATTCCTTAGAGGTCTCCTGCAGGGCCGCAGTTACTGGATCTGTGATTAGGAGGCATGCCTGGTTAAAGGAACAAAATTTGCCTGATCATGTTAAAGCTAAACTGTTAGATGCACCTTTACAGCATGATTCCCTGTTTGATATTAAGGCAGAAGAGGTTTTAAAGAAAATGGAAGACAAAGCTAAGTCTATGCAAACTGTTAAAGATTTCTTACAAGTGCACCCACCTAGATTCAGTAGACTCTGGCCTACAAAACATTGGTACTTTCCTGTGTCATACAGAGCTCAAAGGGGCAAATCCAGATGCCCTAAGGGTTCCAGATACCAGGCGCAAGATTCATACCGGTCAAAGCAATGGGGTGTTTCCATCTCCAAATCTGGTGGAGATAAAGCGCAAACCTACAAAAAGCAATCCCAATGACTTCCCTCTGCCTACACCAAGCACTTATCTTTTAGCAGCACCCATGGGGGAAAAATTTTTTTT
>NC_056737.1:873650488-873712325 GCF_019279795.1 Protopterus annectens | reverse complement strand
GTTTTGCCCCTTGGGGGGGCCCTTTTTTTTTCCCCCACATCTTCAAGTGAAGGGGAACAGATCTGTTTGGATCTGTCTACCCAGTATTTGAGGCAGATGGATAAAGACACCAGGGATTTAGTGTTGTAATTGCATAACTTTTCTTTCCACTATATAAGTTTTTGATTAAAGATCTGAATTTATGCTGTGACACTTGGGAGGAGCCTTTATCTACCTTGATCTTACTGCTCTTTGGAAGCCATCAGTCTCTCTTAGTTTGGAGGGGGTAGCAGAGCATTATGAGAGCGGAAGATGTTTAAGGGATGAAGGCTGGAGATGCTGGAGCATTGAATTTGGATCAATTTCAAAGAGTGAATCAAATGCACTTTTTGTATTAGACGGACTACAGTGGAAGGGTATACAGTCATCCGAAGTACACATTTTTTTTATTTATTTATTTACATTTGTTGACTGGGAGAGTCTGACTGACAGGTCCGTTTTCAGCGGAGGCCCGGGGAAAAAAGCTCCACATTAAGTATTTGCATTATACAGTATAAAAACACAGCTTTTAAATATAGACATTAGTCCAGTTAAGGACACAAGACAAGAAGAAAACAGATGTAAAACAGCTGTATAACATAGCACGATTTTAAAATATATTGACATATACTAAACATGGTTACAAATGTGGTTGAGATTCATCAGTGAACTATTGATGCAATCTGTTTTTGAGGTGCAGAACAGCCATTAGCAATTCTTGCTACAAGAAGTTAGTATTGTGGTAGGTAGCTGGGAACATGAGTTGCCAAGCTTGCTAATAGTAGGGAGTGGATGTTATTAGTGGGGGGTTGTTGCAAGGGCATATCTGGCAAGTTTTGAAGTCTGATTTTAGTAAGGATTTAAAGTGGGTGCAAGAAGTTAGAGGTAATTGAGGATGGTCGGGGAGTTCCATTGTTTGGCTATAGTGCAGGAGAATTATGCTTGTCAGCAGAGTTAATGGCTCTTGTGACCTGTAGGAAGTTTTTGTTGCTGGATCTTAGTGGTATAGTGGTTATGTAGAGTTGGAGTAGATTTTGGAGGTATGGGAATTTTAGTGTTTGGTTTATTAGTTTGTGGGCGAGTGTGAGTTGGTACCATTTAAGGAGGTGGGGGAGCTCTAGCCAGCCCAGTTCTGCTAGTGAGAGACAGTGGTGAGTACGGTAGGAAGCCCCTGTGGCGAATTGGGTGATTTTATTTTTTGTAGCAGGTTTTGAGCGTATTTAGATCGTATTGTCTAAGTTTAGTAAATATTGGAGAGGTGTCGAGTAGGGTAGAGATAAGATGAGAATTTGCTACCGAAATTTTAGCTGCTTTAAGTAGTTGCTGATTTCTATATAATGCCCCTAGTTTTTTGTGCGCTTTTTTAATGGTCATGGAAACGAGAATGTCAAAGTTCAATTTGTCTATTTCTACTCCTAGTAATTTGGTGTGTTCTGTAGGATGGATGGTGGTGGTGTTTTTTGCTGTGATAAAGTGAGAGCTGTCTACGGTAAGTTTGGTGGGTTGGAAGATTTAGTAATTTTGTTTTGTTTGGGTTTAGTATTAGTTGGGCATTGGATAGCCAAATTTCAGTAGAAGAAAATGCTTCCTGTGTGACTTTTTGCAGTTGTGGTATGGAGTGGGCTGTGCAGATGATGGAGTCATCTGCGTATTGTATGAGTGCCATGTGCTGTGGCTGAGGCTAGATTATTGGTGAAAATAAAGAAGAGTAGGGGTCCCAGGATGGACCCTTGGGGAACTCCCATGGAGACGGGTAGTTGGGGGGCATAGGTTGTTCTGCTAAAACTGCTTGTTGGCAGTCAGATAGGTAACTGAAACCAGTTGATGACTGGTTGAGAGAAGGATACGTTATTGAAAGGAAAGATGAGTTTGTGTGGGACCATGTTGAAAGTTTGAGAGAGGTCTAGGAAGATAGCTGAGGAGAGATGACCTGTATTTTTATTTTGTAGGGTGTAGTGTTGGAGAAAGAGATTAAGGCGGTGGTGGTGATATGGTTAGGTCGGAAACCATGTTGTGTGTTGGAGAGGAGGTGTTTAGTAAGGAGGTGATCTGAGACTTGAGAATTAATGCATCTCTCTAGTATTTTGGAGAGTGCAAGGGAATAACTATGGGGCGGTAATTGGTTAGATCTGTGACGGTGCCTCATTTGTGTAGGTGAATTTTGAGAGACTTTCCATGGTGTAGGAACATAACTTTCTGACAGTTAATCAAGTGATACGGGGGTAGGCTAGAGCATCAGCTGCAAGTTGAATGTATTCACCTGAAAGGTTGTCTGCTGCTAATCTCTTGGTTTTAAATTTAGTTAGTAGTTTTATTTTGGAGGTAGGAACAGGAGAGAAAGAGAAGCCAGTTGGGAGATTTTTAGTTCTAGTTGATAGTGTGGGTTTATGGGGGGTTGTGTTGTCTTTCTAGTGAATAGTACAGTTTGTATGAAGTGATTGTTGAAAGAGGTAGCAATATTTTCGGAGGAGTGAGTTAAGTTAGGAGTGGGTGTACTTGCGTTACCTGGGTGAGGATGGAGTTTGAGGACCAGAATTGTTTAGTGTTATGTTGGGAGAAGGTAAGGGCAGACTGGTAGTATTGGATTTTGTCCTGTTTTTTAAGCTTTTTGGTTCTATTGCGTAGTTCTAGGAATTTTTGCCTAGTAGAGGGGTTTTTCGTTTTACCCTAGTTGTCCCACACTTTATCCCTGTTTTTCATTTCAAACTTCGTTTTTTTGTTGCCATGGGGATTTTTGGGCCCTAGTTCGGGAATGCCTTATGGGGGCGTGGTAATTAAGGATGCTTAAGAATGTTTTATTAAAGTAGTCAACTTTATTGGCTGTGATTTGGGACATGTGGTTTGTAGTCTGATTATGAGGGGAGGGATTGGAGGTAGAGGGACCAGGATTAGGATGGATGTTTCCACTGAGTGCTAGGTTGGATATGGATGAGGTTATTAGTTTTATCTATTTCTGTATATGCTTACTAATAAGGGAATTTTTTTGATTGTGTTCTGTGGGCATTGGGTATGGTGGTAGGGTTATGTTAGGTTGTGGGGTTGTTTTAGTTTAGGTATTGTGGTCTGTAGTCTGTTTAGACGGTGTATTGGAAAGGTTGTTGACCTGATGAGAGAGTAGTAGAGGTGGGATATAAGTGGTGGTGTGTGTGGTGGTACAGTGGTAGTGGTTGAGTGCAGGAATGGTGGAGGTTTGGTAAGATGTGATGTATTCAAGGAGTGTGCATGCAGTGAGTATATGTATGGTGTGCTTGTACATATTAGCTGGGTAGGAGGGATAGTAATGAGAAGTAGGAGGATGTATAGGTGTCGTGATGTTATAGGTTGAAGAGTGGGAGGGGTTACTGTTTGTAATAAAGGTAGGACCACTGGGGGTGGGTGGGAATTGGGGGAGAGGGGTGTAGCGGACAACAGATTAAGGAAAACTATCAGTAGGTTTATAGGTTATAATGACAAGGGCTGGCCGTGACTAGGCTGCAGTTGTTCTTGCGGGGAGGGGAGGATCCGAATAGACCAGAAAAGTGGTGGATAGCAATAGTATGATGAAAAGGGCTGGCCCTGATTTCACAGATATGCAAGTCTACAGAAACAACAAGAAAATGCAGTAGGTACTCTGACTTGCTTGTTTTGCATGCCTTTCTTCCTGAAATAAAATAAGCCAATTTTACCAAGGAGTTATGTGGAAATTAGGAAGACATGAATTTACAAGAGAAAAGGTTTAGTAGAAGTAGAGAAACAGCAGAGCATACAAGTAGTGCAGCATATAAAGACAGTTTGCAATTAGAAGTACAGAATGGGGGTGCAGCTAATGTTCTGAAACAATAAGAAAATCAGTAGGTACTTTGGACTTGTTTTGCATAGCTTTCCTTTGAAATAAAATAAACACTTGTATCCAGGAGTATGTGGGATTTAGAAAGATCACAAGTTATAGGAGAAAGGGTTTAGTAATACTAGAAAAACAGCAGGGCTTTCAAATAGTTGAAACAGCTTGCAAAGGGAGACTACCATTAGGAAGTACAGTATGGGGAGGGGCAGACTAACGTCCATGATGGAGTGCTTTACTTAAAAATAGAAATTAAACAAGGGCTATAAATTTATTTTATCTGGAGGATAAAACTTACTTTTTGTATATTTTGAAGATAACACTCCTGCCAAGGTTGCCTGGATCGAACTTGGCTTTGTGGGGATCCAGGGAAAGTAGAATTAAAATGAGAAGCTTGGGTATGAGTACTCCATCCAGAGAGACATGCAGCTACACCCAAGAGGATTTAAAAAAATCATTTTTCATTTTTCTTTCATTCTAGCGGTGACTTGAGTGCTGTAGTATTTTCTGTCTATTGACTCTGTATCAAATGGCGAATTGTTAAATGAACATCAAGAAGTGAAGGGGTCTCAAGTGTGAGCCTCATGGTACTGCTGTTGTGAAGGTTCCAATTTCTTATGTATTAGGACCATGTTTGTCTAATATTCTGTTATGTAGGTCAACGGTGAACCATACATTGCTGATACTGCAATTGGTTAGCATTTTGGGGAAGTAGTGTGGTTCACTGCTTCTTGTGTGGTACTTGCTGTATGTCTTTTTTGTATTGCTTAAATTGTGTTGGTGACCGTGTTGAATTTGTTACAAAAGCCATGTCTGTTTCATAATGGGTCACATTTGGTAATGTACACTGTTAACTGATCGAATAGCAGCTTTTCCATTCTTTTTTCCTGGAGAGTATAAAACATGGTATTGGGAACTGGAAATACTCTTGCATGTTTTTAGGAATTGTGCCTATAATTAACTAATTTATAACTATGTTGTGCAGACAACTGTAGAAATTAGTGATGTAGATGAATGTTTGATTTATTTCATATTTTGCAGTGCCTTTAACACTTGAGAGATTTTAAAACACAATATTCCAGATCTGTTGCTTTCCAGCGTTTTAGCAGAACTGATATTGCATGGCTGGGAGTCTTGAATGTTTGTATGCGCTGATATTGGGGATTTTATGGTAAGTAGATGTTGAATAGGTTGAGTTGGGTTTGGGGAGCTTAGGAGCTGCTTTTAACTTCTTTCAGAATTGTTTATGGGTGTCTGACATTTGCCTGTTTGTGTATGATATATGATGATTTTGCTGCATTTTCAGCAGTGTGTGCCTGCTGTTTAAGACTGTAGTGTACAAGTTATCTGTATGGTACTAGTCTGATAGTTTACAAGCTTGGTTTTGTTAATTTAAGACGCTTCTTGGTTTTCAGGAGTAAACTAACGGGAAAAGCAATTTAACATGTATTTTGTATGGGTTAGAAGGTACTGAGACTTTTAATGGATTATTGTAGACTGACCCAGCTTGAGCGACTTGTGTAATATGGTTGTACTTTTGTCATTTCTGTGCGAAATTTGAGATTATGACATCAGTAAGTAAGACGGTAGTGCTTGGGCAAGCTGTTCTAGTTTAATGATTTGGGTGAGTTTTTTCTTAAGGGGAACTATTTGGGTGAGATTTCTAAGGTCCTAGCCAATTTAGATTCAGGTGTTTTAGGATAATCAGCTTAGTGTTGACAGATTTGTGTGAATTCAGGATCCCAGTTCCATGGTGGAGCAGGAAACTCCTGAAGTTTTAGCCAGGATTATCACCCTATGGCCTTGCCCAGAGTTTATTTCTAATAGCTGTGTTGGTTTTGTGTACGGGTGACTTCAAGTTTAATATTGCAGGAGAGACCTCCTTCTCAGTTAAGATGGAACATTACCCTTTACCGCTTACATTTTGTGTCTTTGTTCATTTTTTTCTTTTAGGGTTAATGGGCAGTGCTTTGTCTTTTTTCGTGGTAGAGGTCAGGACTGATGAACAGTTTGTACTGCTGGTGCAGCTTCTCAGTCCTTTGTGAAGACCCCCTTCCCCTTTGTAGGACTTGTACTTTGTGTTTGACAGATGTGCCTTTGGGTGTGAGGCCTTCTTCCCATCATTTTTGGGGTTGGTGTGTAAGCTTCATTCTAATCCTTTCCAAAATCTGTTATCTTGCCTTGATCCCAATTCTGCTCAGTAATTAACTTTTTTTACCCTGAGCTTGTGTTCACTCAATTTCTCTCTAGGAGCATAAATTGTGTTTGTGGGGGGGTTCTTTTCTGGTGCAGTACCTGCTCTGGGGTTATCTGTACATTTAATAGGACTTACTGCAAGATTAGTTGAGTCAGTGGTTGCCCTCATTCGCTCAGGCTTTAATAAAGTAAGGAGTGACAGTTGCCAAGTTAAGGTTTTCACTAAATGGACTCGCAGCTCTGATCTGTATGGCCATTAAGTGGCTTTGCCCAGTGGCCTTTGCTGCATGTAGATATTGCTGCACTCTAGGAATGGCTACTTCTAGTGCTTGTTTTATAATGTCTTTTTGTAGATAACGGCACCATGACCAGATAGCTGGGGGTGGGGTTACTGAAGTCTTGGTTTGGTCTGTGTTGGCAAGACTGTTTTCAGGACCCCGGCTTATGAGCTGTGTTCTACTTTGGGTCTCGGACTTCTTCCACTCTGGGGATGGTTTACTGTTAGACATTTAACCCAGTTGTACGACCCATCAGAGTCCTCCTTAAAAACTAGAATCTTTCTGGACCTGTTTGACGCTCGTGTCCATTTTTAAGATATGTAGACCTAGTTTTGTAAGACCCCATAGTCCACATGATTAGTCTCCCTGTTTCAGAACTTTTTCATTCCTACTCAGATGTACTAGTGTTTATCTACTTTCTAAAGAGAATTTGCATCAGAAGATTTTTGGACAGATCAGAGTATTGTAATAATAGAAATCAGTGGCAAATGAAATAATAGTTTTGGAAAGTTAAAACATTAAAATGTTACAAAGGTTAAATTCAGCTCCTTTGCTGCTTTACATAAATTATACTGACTGCATGGTTGCACAGCTGTGGGCAAAGGGCAAAAACTGTTTTCTTTAAGAATGTCTGCCTGCCTTCTGAGCCATTGTGATTCATAATGCTGATATTGCAGTGCATCTGCAGTTCTGAGTAAAAAAAATAAATAAATAAAAAGCATTTCTGTAGCAAATAAATGTTCCTGTGTAACGTAAAAATCAGACAATGTATATATTATATGCCTGTTTACAAAAAAAATCAAAATCACTCGGTCATGAAAATGTTTTGAGTTCTTCATGATCTTACAAAGTACCAGTCTGTGAAACTGCCATGTTTAAAATTATACTTTTTGCCGAAAGTTGTATTCAAAGTCTGTTCAGGACTATAGGTGTGTTTCTTACCTAATTCTGCAGGCTAAATTGATAGAAAAGATTAAGAGCAGCCTACTGTATAGACAAGTTTGGCGTTTGTTTTTTAATTTCTGTAGCATCATAGGGTTTCAGGGGAGTACTCCTCACTAACCGAAAACATTGAAAGTCAGGATAAAAGTTGTTAAAGTGGGTGTATCTAGTAAAAATGCTGACCATCTAATTGGAATAAAATTTTCATATCGAGTAGCTTATTTTCCCCAGCTTCCAGGAAGATATTGATACTTTCCCACTCAAACTGGTTTAAAGCAACTGAAGTTGACAAAAGTGATGTAGAATTTTAAGCATGTTGTGATGTGACGCAACGGAGCTTGAGGAGAGAGGTGGCTTCAAACAGTCTGGCACATGATTAAGACATGAAGGTTTTAAGTCTGCTTCCTGTAGTCCCAGATTTGGTTCCCACAGCCTTCATTTTCCTACAGTGCAACTCTGACAAGTCATTTAATCAGACGTTCCTGGGCAGACTCTGAAAAAAAGTCCATGTGGATCTGTTCTGATTATTCTGAAAGTTAAGTTTGAATCCAGGAGCTATTTGCAACTGTCTGTAAACTGTCGCGTTACATTTTGGAAAAAAAAAAAAAAAGGAAGAGGTGAATCCTATTTACATGTGTGTCCTTAGGTTCATCCTTTTAAGACCTGTTACAGGTGGCATTGCCTGCTACGGGAAGTCTACCCAACCAAATTCATTGGGAATAATGCATGGCTCTGCTTTGTTATATATGTAAAAAGAGAGGCTCCAAAGAGCAAAACTCACCCATTCCAAATCATGTAGTGAGTGGCACTTATTGCCCCATACAGTACTTAGTTTTGCCTCTTCTGGCTGTGATCTGTTTTGTCTGCATATCAACCTGCTGTGAGACCATAGATGTTACTGACTCGGTTATCAAGTGACACAAGCTGCCGTGCCATGATTTCTTCTTAAAATTACCAACACTGAATATGGTCCCCTTTCCATATATTTTCAGGAAAGTTAGCAAGAGCTTGGGGATAAAGATCATTCGCAGTTACCAAGGTCGCTCTCAGCTTTGATAATGGGAAACTTGGTTCACTTAAGTCGTATTCAGTGCATTTACCATTTTATATATAAATAAAAAAAAAAAAAGTTGTAAAGTACCAGCTATTCTTCTGTCTTACATCTTTGTTTCTTTCTTTACTTCATGCATCTCAGAGCCTCTCCTGCTGTGGTTTGTATAGCTTTGCTTTGGACCCACTGAAGCAGTAGCTATGGGGCTGTTTGCTAAGATTCTAGTAGGATGTTTTTTTCCCTTTTCTGTAATTAAGCCTTTTTTGCTTTATGCCTTTTTGTAATTTTGTTTTCAAATATTTCTTCTCTGTTTTCTCTTGTATCATAACTACCCTTCCCCCCCTGACACAACAGATTCTGGAGCTGCTTTTTTGTTGGATCTTGGGGATCAAAAGGTTTTTAATAGTATGTTCATTTTCTGTTTAGTTTTAGTTTGCAACATGAGAATTTTTAATGTCTTTTTAAAATTTCAAAAAGCTCGCATGGCCAACTTGTTACCACTGTAGAAGTTTCTTTCTACAGTAAATTTATAATTTTTTTAAATTTAATTTTTTTTCTACCTATGTTGTGTCTTTCGGCCTTTCCCAGTTAGGGGTCTCCACAGCGGAACTCTGGTCCTCTAATGATTGGCAGTAGATTTTGTTTTTACGTGCCAAGCTGCCAGTCCTGACGCACAACCTTCAACAAAGGTACGCCCATTCACGCAGGTCTCCACACAGAAGATGCTCTAGCTGAGAATCTAACAGGACAACGTCTTACTGTGAGGCGACAACGCTACTGCAGCACCACCACCGCACATCTTGCCATTTTTAGCAGTTGTTTTTGCCATTTTTGCTTTTTACCCTGCAATTTTTGTTGAGATGACCATGCATCATTGTTTTTTCAGACTGGTTACTTTCTCCATGAATCTTCCTTGCTTACCTGCTTATTGCATTGGTCCTTGATAGCTCACTTGATGTGCAGTTGTTGCTCTAGTAAGTCATGGGGAATGAGGTTATGTGTTGCAGGGGGCAAAACTGCAAATAATAATATAAAGGGATCATTTAGTATTTTGTGGCACCCTGCTATTCACATAAAAAAAATTATATTTTCCTGGACATATCTAATGTTTGGGAGGTATGCTGAAAAATGCAGTTTGCTTAACAGCCATATACTTTTTCAGACACTGTCTACACACTTACGAAAAAGGGTTTCTTGACCAAGGCTGTTTTATTTTGAATCTAAAAAATTTTTAATCTGGTAGGTTTAAAGTAAAACTCTGAAATATGAGCCTTGGGTAAAGGCCATTATTAGGTCAGCAGCTGCCTGTAATGTAGGGTGTTAGTTTTGGGGGGTTGTATGTCATAAGTTGAGGACCTTTTTAACAGGGGTTTTTTGGGTACGGTACAAGAGCGTGCTTACATTTTATTAATGGTTTTTATTGACCCTACAAAATTTAAACATCACTTTCTAAGCAGATGATTTGATTCTTTAAGTTTTTAAAACCTGAGCTGTAAAAAGACTTAAAGAACCACTATTGCTAGCCACTCTTATCTAAATGCTACTTCATTTTGAGTATTGGCCCCACCCCTTTAAGTTGTGTATTAGAGGTAACCTTAAACTAGTCACTGAGAGCTCTAGATCAAGGGACTGTTGGGTCAAAATGGCCTGTTTGCCACAGTTACGAACAGAAAGGCATATAGGGAAAATGAAGCCCATGACTTAAAACAAATTAAGTAATTAACGTATGAGCTTAAATGATTTTAAACTTAGGTGATGTGAAATTTTGTGACTTGAACACCAGTGCAAGTCATGCAGCTTTGATACAGAATTGGATAGCACTAAAAACAAAATAACACTTAAACTAAAAGGAAGGGTCAGTGTAATAAAGGTATTTTTTTTCTGCAAATTGATTCTGAACTAAGACCTTTAGGGAGATACCTCTTTAATTTTTTTCAGGAAGTGGTTTGACAGTCAAGTCACCCTTCACACCAGATGTAGTCTGACAAAGAACACTAACCACCATCAGCAAAGTCTGCATTATTCAAATATATAAAGTAGTCACATGGCTGTCTGAGTTTCGGCCTTAGTATATTCCTGAGGTGCTATACTGCATTTTAGTCTTTAACATTTTAGTGTTTTGAATGTAGCAATATAGGTGAGATTATAGGAACATCTCAACAGAATCAATTAAAAGTTTCAATATTACAAATGTAACTGTCTTATTGAAAACCTAATCTCTGATATTGTCATTTTCATTTGTTCTTCAACTTGTGGGTTCATCTCCAAACCTCAGATCTGACTCTGCCACCTTTTTTATAGCTTAGGATCCGACTTTTAACCTCTTCCCTTACACATAATGCCCCTGTTCTCCAAATTACCTCTGATCTCGTTTGCTGTGCTTCTAGCTAGCTGGGATTTTTTTTCTGGTAGCTCCTTGTGGGTCATGAGTGATTTAAATTTAACTTATTAATTTCTAGCTGGTATTTGTAACCTATCACCCTTCTGTACCCTTCTACAAACTTAATTATTTTCAGGTTTCTACGTTTAGGTTTTTAAGTCCTTTTGTACCTTTGGGTATTTTTCTCCCTACCATAGTTCATAGGAAGTTTCTAGGCTATTGGCTCTTATAAGCCTAGACAAGAATTTAGCCCATGTTCTGACAAGTCAGCACCCAATGCCCCTGTCCAGCAGGGACACGGGTGGAATCCCTGGGGTGTATTTTCTGTTCCCCATCCAATTATCCAGGTTGCGCTTAAAAAGAGTTGATGAGGTACTCTTTTTGACGTGGAGCAGGAGTCTATTCTACAGAAGGGGGAGTCTTTGGGAGACAAATCTGTCCCGCCAAGTCCTGTTGATGTCACAGACCAGATTGAGATTACGCATGCAGGTTACTTGAGTGGAGCTTGACTTGCAGATATGCAGCAGTCCCATCAAGGTGGGGTTTGAGATTGCTTTGTATGCCAGAGAGAGGTCACCTCTGAGGGAGTCTGTAGGAGACGAAGTAGAGAGACAGGGCCTTTAACCGGTCTGTGTAGGGGTACATGTTTGAAGCTCTGGATTCTCCTAGTGAGGTACCTCTATGGTTTCTCCAGCTGCTGCATGTGTTTCGTGAGGTACATGCCAGATGGGGCATTGTAGTCAATAATGGGTCTTATAACCTCCCTGCATTCTTACATTATGACCACCTTGTCCCTGGATGAGATGCCCTTATTAAAGAGGTGGGCCATGTAGGAAGCTTTCCTTTTGTACAACGTAGGAAATATGGTGGTCAAAAGTCAGTTTACTATCAACCTGGATGCCCAAATCCCTCACTACTGATTGCATTCTTAGGACCTTAGGAAAACTAAAAAGCCGCTAAACAAGCCAAACTGAAATGGGAAGCCAGTGAGATGATAAACCTCAGCAAATGCACCAAATCCAGACAGTAATACTTGTAAGCTAAAAGTTGAAATTTTATTTAAGCTCAACGTCAATAAGCTTTTCGTCAGTGTCCCACACCAACGTCATCAGAAAAAACATAGAAATACATTTCAACATACACCTTAATAAAAGACTCATAAACCACATGACTACTTGGCAATTAAGCCAATACATTCACAAGCCTGCTCAAAACCCTTCCCTAAGGACTCAACCTTACTAAACCACCAATTAAAAGAAATGTCCATGCTTATATAAGCCATCCCGAAACAAAATTAAAAAATTAATACAATCTAGAGAAATATAAAAACAATAAAATTACCTAACCAAACTTCTTAATTTTAAAATACAAGAAATGGATAACATTCCATTTAAGCCTGGATAATGGTAAGCTTCTTATTTCAACTGCCAAATTAATTCCTTTTGTTCTAAAAGGAACATATCTGAACCCCCCCCCCTATTGGAAGGAACTTACCTGATCAATGACTGAAAAGGTAAATTCATGACCAGGATACTCCTTAACATGCCTAGCCAGCACATTCTCCATCTTCTCTGTTTTGATGGCATAAAGGTATTCATAAAGGCGTTCCTGAAGTTTCCTATCAGTTTTTCCTATATAAAACACCGGGCATGAAGAGCACCTAGCCAAATATACCACATGTGGACTGGCACAGTTGAATCTACCCCTAATGGGGTATTTGATCTCCCCAATTCTGAAAAAGTCCATGCTTTGATAAATCTGCAGTATTTACACATATTACATTTGTACATCACCCTAACCGGTGTATGGTTCGATTTCATCTGTAGAATACTCTTCAGATTCAAACCTCTTCTAAACATCACCGTAGGTGTGATCTCAAACTGGGAGTTACCTTGCATGTCTAATCGCAAAATACTCCAATTTTTCTTTATAATGGTGGAAATATCCCCTGCATCAACAGTGAAGGTCGTAATAAAGCTGCAAAGGTAATTCACGTGGGCTTGCGTATGGGATGGTTTTATATTCGGGAGGGCTACATTATTACCTAAAATTGGTACATAGAACCCATTCTTCCTCTTACCGCAAACTTCCTTGACCAATTCTGATACGAGATGGTCCGGGTATCCCCTATTCAAAAAAAGGCCCCAAATAAACTCACATTCTTCACGGAAGTCACTAAACTTAGACACCATCCTCGCCACCCTCACCAACTGCCCCTTTACTATCGACCTCTTCTGGTGGAAAGGGTGGCTGCTCTCAAAATGTAAATAACTATTGGAAAAAGTTGCTTTACGATGAATTTTGGCAATAAAACGGCCTAGGGGGGGGGATATCCTTTAACTCCACATCTAAGTAAGAGATCCTCTCCTTAGAAAAACTGAATGTAAATTTCAAAAAACTGGTGGAGGCATTAAAACTATCCAACAGTGTCTCAGCCACTTCCTCTCCCCCTATAGGATGATAAAAATATCATCTAAAAATCTGGTATATAGCAGGGTTTTTCTCCTTGATAAAAGTATTAGAGAAAACAAACTCCCTCTCCCAGTAAGTCATCACCAAATTGGCAACGCTGGACCCACAAGGAGACCCCATAGGGACCCCTATTAATTGGTGGAACCAACGATTGTTAAAGGAGAAAAAATTACAGGTCAGAATGATATCCAATAACTCCCTCACCAACAGAATGTCCCCGGCAGGTGCCTGTTTAATGGCCATGATGGCTTCAATCCATTCTAATGCTATGGAATGGGGAATGGAAGAGTACAAATCAATGACATCAATCAAGAGTCCATGTCTGCAGAGGAGCAGAAAACCTTTTCCTCCAGATTGATCATCCTACAGTCTTTCTAATGCGTCCATGAGGCTCATCTCATGCTGCAGAGAGAGGGTACCTCAAGGGCGGCCGGTTCAGGCTTTGCTATAAAGCGTCATGCCTGGATGCGGCTCTGACTTCACAGAACCTTTCAAGACATCCTTCATCAGTGCTGCTTTTGATGGATCGTTGTCATTTGGCCCCACTATTAGAAATGCTCTCCTGTAGCGAGGATGACTGAAAGACCTTGTCTGCCATCAGAATCCATTTTTTTGCCCCACAAAGGCCATTGTACAGGAACCAGTGTGGTGGTAAAAAATTGTGGTTCAAAAAGTCTCAAGGTCTTTTTCAGGAATTGCAGGGAGATTTTTTCCCCCAGAGGCAAAGGGGGAAATAAGTATAATGGTAGCCACTGCCTTTGCGGCAGAGGGGGTCTGTAAAATCAAAGATTGAGATTCCTTCTTGGATAGGTACTTTAAGTGCTCCTGAGAGGTTGCCTGTTTGTTCTTCTTTGAGGCCATTTGGGGGCACTTATCCTTGCACCCAGACGCCTGGTTAGCAATCACAAATGATTTTTGGATGCTAAGGATCATCTCCAAAAGATATTTCATTTTTCCAGAAACCAAAATCAAGGAAAATTCTCTGCAATGTTCCACCCAAACAGAGGGGAGGGAACAGCATTACAAATTGTAAAGCTGCTAGAAAAATTCATCAGGAGGTCCCACCAGGCCAGGTCCGATCTTTTTAGTGCCAAAGAAGACATTAGACCCAGGCCAGTCTTGGACCTAACACCACTAAACAAATCCGTATAAAGTGTGAAGTTCCAGATGATGACGGTTCATTCCATTCTACCTCTTGTTATGAAAGAATGACTGGATGTGCTCCATCGATCTTCAGCATGCATACTGTCGCATCAGAATGAGCAGACACTCCAGAAAGTTTCTTCTCTTCCGGCTGAGGCCATCAGTTCAGAGTACTGTCCTTTGGTCTCACCACAGCCCCCAGGGTGTTTTCAAAATGCATGGTGGTGGTAGCAGCTCACTTGGCATGGATTCAACGTGTTTTCTTATCTAGACTGGCTCCTGACCTCACCAACCAGACATCTACTGTTACAAGCCAGGGCCTGTCTGCTGCAGTTAGCTCCTACCTTGGGCATCACAATCAGCATGCAGAAATCTCTGGTACAACCTGTTCAGTTATTGGTCTTCATAGGCACTCATATAGACGCATCCAGTTGTGTAACCTGCCTGACTTCAGACTAGATATATACTTTAAGATCGCATATCAGACAAATTCTAGCCATTCCAATATGCCCGATCAAGCATGGTCCTCAGAGCATTAGGTTCAATGGCTGCCACAGTAACCTTGATTCCAACAGCACACTTGCACATGAGTGCTTCAGTGGACTGTGGTGGTCTCGTGGTCCTTACCCTTTTACCTGCTGAATTGCCTTATCAGGTTGTCCTAAGTGTGCGAAGACTCACTTCTGTGGAGACTCCAGTTGGAAGAAGTCGAGCAAGGGTGACGGACTTTCCAGCTAGGGTGGATGGAGCATTACCTGGTAGGATGGTCCAAGGTAAGTAGTCGACATGAGACCAGTTGCATATCAATGTCCTTGAGATGAGAGCGGTGCTTCTAGTGTTGCAAGCATTTTCGAGCCTTCTACCTCTAGGAATAGTTATACAAATGGACAGTGTATTTGGTATGGTACATCAACAAACAGGAAGGAATCAAGTCTTAGCCCCTGTGTCGAGGAGGCATGAGAGTTTGGCAGTGGGCGACCTCTTCTAACCGCTTCCTGATTGCAACACACATTCGGGGGAAATCAGTATTCTGGTGGACAGGCTCAGCAGAATTATTCTGATGACTTACAAGTGGTCTCTAAATCAATCAATGGCAAATACGATTTTCCACAAGTGGGGTTAACCTTGCTGCGACCTCTCTGCTTCGCCCCTTAACAAGTACAGCAGGTTCTTTGCCCTGATCCTTCCTCAGAGATGGTCACTGAGAGAGGCTCTAGTCCACATTTTGCCCTGTGGTCTTTATGCCTACCCTCCCCAACATCTCGTACCCAAATTTCTTCAGAAAGCTCAGAGGTTGAAGAGCAAAGTGATCCTCATTGCTCCCTTCTGGCCTTGACAGATTTGGTTCCCCTTTCTTTATTTCACTTAGTATGCTCTCCATGGATGCTGCAACCACATCCAGATTTTCTGTCCCACCTAACCGTGCAGGTTCACCCAGATCTTCCAGGATTGAAACTGACCTTATGGTTTCTCCTATTCCAGTGATGGCTAGAGATACAAGGCTTTCATTACTGGTTCAAAGGATTTTAATATCCTAACGTAAAGCCTCTACTAGAAAGAGTTATCAAAATAAATGGAAGAGATTTTCTATATGGGCTCACCAAAAACATTTGGATCTTTTTGCAACCCCTGTTCTTGCAGTTTTGGATTTTCTTACTTCAATTTTCCAAAGTGGGGTAAGTTTTTCTGCTTTTAAGGTGCAACTGGCAGCCATCTTAAATTGTCATAATGGGTACAATTAATTTTTTCTGGCTTCATCTAAACTGTATAAGACCTTTCTTAGGGGTACCTTTTTCCTTGACCGCCTGTGAAGGACCCACTCCTTCTTGAAACTAAACCATGATGCTACAAGCTCTTGCCCTACCTCCTTTCAAACCTTCAGCCAAGATGGACTTGAAATTCCTTTTTTCTGGCAAACTGCCTTTTTAGAGGCCATCATGTCTGCTAAAAGGATATCTGAATTACAAGCTTTGTCAGTCAGATGTCCCCATTTGATTTTTCATAAAGATAGTGACCTTGTATACTAATCCTGGCTGCCTCTGAAAAGAATATCAGTCAGTTCATTATCCTGCCAGTTTTCTTTCCCGGTTTCCAAAACAGGAGTGAATACACACTTCATTTGCTAGACATTCATAGACAGCTGTGTTTCTGTTTAGAAAGAACAAAATCTTTTTGAAAAACTGGTCAGCTTTTTGTCTCTTCCTTCAAAGCTGGATAGGGAAGGCCAGTGTTCAAACTCACTGTCTAAATGGATCACAGTCTGCATTTCTCATGTGTATTGTCCTAAAGGAATACTTTTACTTGGTCATGTTAAAGTTCATTCTGTTAGATCAATGTCTACAGCTCAAGCCTTCTGGTCCAGAGTGCTGCTAGAGGACATTTTTGGAGCTGCTACTTGCTTGAACTCCCATACCTTTGTCAGATATGGCAAGTTAGATAGTGTCCAGAGGTAGGGCTGCTTTTGTCTCCGCAGTGCTCCGGAATATCCTTCCATCAGGGTCACTGTAGCTGGGGACTCTTCCCACAGGTTGAGGAATGAAGGAAAATTACATTGGATGAAGAAGTTGTCCTTACCATAACGTTCCGTCTATGGTGTCAATTTTCATTCTTCCTCAGCCTTCTCCCCCACTCCATCCTAGTCTCCTTTCTGGGAAGATTTGCTTGGGTGTTCTTGGAAACTGCTGTTAGTTTTGAGCTCCTGTTTCAATCGTGTCCTCTCTTTTGATGTCCTATTTCCATGTTGCATTATTCATAGCATGAGTGATTCCTCCACCTAGACTGCCTGAACTTCCGGCCAGTATACAAAAGACTTAACTGCTGCAAGGTACGTGGTCCTTCATACGAAGTCAGCAGGGACCATAGGCTGTAAGTCTCATCCTGCACATACCATCCTCTGCTGCCATTCCAAACTTTCATCTTCTCTCGTTCATCTGATTGCAAGTATTTGCTGTTTAATGATAAGTGCCCCATTGCTGATTTTTTTTTGTACTCACTTATTGCTACTGCATGTTTTTTTGAGATTCATGTCATCCAAGAAAGGCAAGTGTCATTGTGTAAGCCAGATTCTACACAAAGATAATCACGACCAGTGTCTGTTCTCTCTAGGGTCTGCACATGACTACAAGGCGTATGTGATTTGTCAAGTGTTTGCCCCCAACACACTCCTCAGTTGTCTTTCTTCTTTAAATATTTATCTGGTGAAACAGAAACTCGAGCAACTAGTGCTTGCTAGGAAATTGGCATTAGCGCGTCCACAGAGGTCTCGCAGATGTCTGGTCAGTATGGTAAGGTGAAACCACGGCTCATTGAACCCACAGGTTGAGGAAAAATAAAAATGGACAAAACAGATGGCAATACATCACTTTTTAGTTGTTCCCGTCTTATGTGAGAGCAAACATTGCACTGAGCACAAGGATAGGTACCCCTGTGGTTCTGTAGCTCTGACACTGTGAAATGATTGTGCATTACAAAATCAGAAGTCTGTCTTAAGTAATTTGAATTGTATACCTGTGCTTCAAGGTATTTAGACTTTTTTTGTATTGTAGTATATGGTATGAGTTATAAGCACTTTTGGTTATTTGCTACATTGTCACCTGTTTGCAGTGTCCTATACTTATATGTATTATGTACCATCCTCTACTTTTTATTGGTCTGCTTTGTAGAAATTGTGTGATTCAAACTGTATTTGTTTTTTAATCAAAATAGTGACTGAAAAGGGGATCCCTTGTGGTCCAGCCTCTCTAACTGCACTGAGTAATTGTCATTGCTAATCTAGTGTTTTCTGCAATTTATGTTGCCATTAACTGAACATCGGGTAGGTAGCTGGGTATTATTGAGACTTGGTGACAGGGAGCATCATGGCCAGTACAAAAACTTCTCTGTCCAGACAAAAAGCATGGGTTATTTGTAGGAGTTTGTACAAAGGAATGAATTATGAAGCACAGAAATAGTATAACTTTTGCTGTGTTACTGTGGCTTGTCTAAAAATTTGCATTCTTTGTTTCAGATCACAGAATTAGTGCATCAAAGAGATGTCACAAGAGTATTGATAAAAAGCAAGATTGATAACCCCAAATCATTTGAGTGGCTTCGTCAGATGAGATTTTACTTTGATCCCAAACAGACAGATGTGCTACAACAGCTTTCCATACAGATGGCAAATGCCAAATTCAACTATGGTTTTGAATACCTTGGTGTCCAGGATAAGCTGGTGCAGACTCCCCTCACTGACAGATGTTACTTGACTATGACACAGGCGTTGGAAGCACGTCTTGGAGGATCTCCATTTGGTAAGAAGCAGCTGTGCTAGTTCAGCTGGACTGTCTAATGGGGGGGTGGGGGGGGGGTTAAAAAAAAGCACTAAAAAAAATTAATTTTGAGACAGGACAGAAGTTAGAAACAGGGCAATGTAAACATCTGTTATACTGTAGTGCAGTAGTTTCTTTATATTACTGGCCTGGGTCATGCTTGCTATTTATCATGGGGTTATGTGAATTTAATTGATATGACTTTGGGATGGAAATACGCCACTGCAGATATCATCATATATTTTGACAGTGCTACATTGATGTGTGTTTTCGGAGAAGGGAAGATAATCTTCATGTTTCATTGTTGAAGTCCTCACATTTGGGTTATCTGCTTGCAGTAGCCCTCATTCAGCCTGATTTACAAAGTCGTGGGTCCTGCGTCAGTTGCTATCTCTTCTTCCATGACGTCAGGTAGTCGGGTATAAAACATGCAGCCAACGCCATTACATCAGTCTTTTTTGCCATGTGGTGCCCGAAGCAGAAGCAGTTTGCAAGTGCAGGTCGGCCGACTCCTTAAATTTTCATTTTAGAGTTTCAGAACCAAAGTCTTCCAACTAAAAGCTAAGTACCCCGTTGGGGAAACTTTTTCTTGCTCTTCACTGATGTCAGTAAAAGTAAATAATTGCATAACGTGTGGAAAGCAAATACCTCAAAGATTTTCATTCTTACTGTATTCCTTGCCTAGGCCCTGACCACAATGTACCTTGCTGTCGGTTAGTGCCTTATTTAAACCACGACCTATCCATCGTCTGTATAGTTACGCTTCTAAATATTTTGGTGCTCGGTTTAATTATCTTGATGTCTCTTTGGTCAGCCATCCAACTACCGACATTTTGAAAAAACGCAAAGATAAACAGACAGGCCGCCTAGGTCCAAAGCTGCCGACAAACTTCTCCTAAGGCCAGTCGCCAGTTCACCAGTACTCGGTGAGGTGCTTTTGCAGCCCCTGATACCCGCTACTTCTGATTCACAGGCCTCTATGCTTCAACTGTGGAACCTGCAGATGTCTCTACCTAGGGTGGGTCTAGAGCCACTGTGCAGGCACTGGCTTCAGAGGGTGTATTCAGGCCTACTGACTTGCATATTAAACCGACGCAATCTTCTTCTTCAAGGCCTAAATCTAGAACCATGCCTAGAAAACTGAAGCCCAGATTGCATGGTCAGGCCTCTATGCCTAAAAAACAAATAAGAATGGCTGAAGACCTTATTACTTTAATCCGGGGAAGCCAGCCTTCCCCCTCTAAGAGACCTAGGACAGAGTTTGATTCTTCCGACCAGGATTCTGAATTTTCTATTTCCTCTGATGACCAGGATTTACCCTTATCTACCTATGATGATTCTGATGCCGAGGACTCCATTCCCTCTGGCCCCCCCAGAGGATTTCTCTTTTGGTGAAACCTTGCATACTCTCAGGGAGCATTTTTATTGGGTAAGTAAGAATTTCTCCGATCCAAAAAAGAGGCTTAGGGATTTCTTACTCCTGCCCCAGCACAGGCCTTTAGCCATACCACCTGTATTAGACATTGTTGATTATGCATTTGCAGAAACTAGTTTGGCCCCTGACTCTACCTCCTGCTCCCAGGAAACCTGATAGATATTACAGGGTCCCTGACTCTCACAAGTTCCTTTTCAAAAATCCTACTGCGGATCCTGAGACCTTTTCACAGGGCCCTAAGGGCATTAAAGCTACTACTGCCAAAAATCCTACTCCCTCTGATAGAGACTCCAGGGTGTTGGATAGATGGGGTAAGAAGGTATACACTTCTGCAACTTTGGCACTTAGGGCCTTAAACTGCCAGTTTCATATGTTGAAGTATCAGCAGCATATAATTGGATTGCTTAAACAGAAAATGATGTTTCCTGATTGTGCTGAAAATAAGGATTTATAGGATTTATTGCATTCAGCTGAACAGGTTGGAAAACATACTTTGCAATGTGGTTTTAAGTCTCTAGAGGCATCTTACAGGACTGTGTACTTAGGCATGCTTGGCTTAAGGAGCAATCCCTACCAGATCATGTTAAAGCAAAATTACTGGATGCTCCCCTAAACCAGGACCGCCTGTTTGGCAACAAGGCAGAAGTTGCTCTTAAAAAGATGGAAGTAAAAGCTAAATCTATGCAAACTGTTATAGATTTTTTTTTACAAGTACAACCTCCAAGATTTAATAGGCACTGTCCTTCCAAGAATTGGTCTTTTCCTGCCTCTTCCAGACCTTCTCAGTCCAAACCCAGATCCAGCAGAGCTCCCAGGCTGCAGTCCCAGGGTACGCACAGGACTAAGCAGTGGGGTGCCTCCGCTTCCAAATCTGGGAGTAATAAGACCCCCCCCCCATGATAAACTGTCTCAATGACTTCCTTTTAAAATTTCCAAGCACTTGTCAACTTAATGCCCCTTTGGGGGGAACGATTGCTCTTCATGCAAAGAACTGGGAACTCATTACCCAGGACAAATGGGTTTTTAAATACAGTGTCCCAGGGATAACAGATTTCACTTCCACACGTTGCCAGCACCAAGTGGGTGGCCAGATCTACCCCCAAATCAGTGGGCAGAGGCCCAAAAACAGTTACTTTCTCTCTTATGCATGGGGCCTATTCAGTTGGTACCAGAAGAGGAAAAGGGACAAGCTTTCTACTCGAGACTTTTCCTGGTACCCAGAAAATACAATTCATGGCATCCTATCCTGGACCCGTCTACTCTAAACACCTTTTTGGTGATTCCAAAATTCAAGATGCTGACTCTTCACCAGTTGCTTCCTATGCTAGGCAAAGATGCCTGGTTGGCAGCACTAGATTTAAAAGGAGCATACCTGCACATCCCAATCAGGGAATCTTGCAGAAGATACCTACGCTTCAAAGCAGGCTACACGCACTATCAGTTCTGTGCACTTCCCTTTGGCTTATCTACTGCGCCCAGGGTATTCACAAGGTGCTTAGCTCCAGTTATTGCATTTTGCAGGCAAAGAAATATTCAAATATACTCATACCTGGACGATTGTCTAATTCAGACAGAAAGCCAGGGACATATCTTTGAATCATCTGGCCTTTGTACAAAGGGTGCTAACTTGTCTGGGGTACACCATAAATGAAAATAAATCACACCTGGTACCCTGTCAAATTATATTCCAGGGAGCAAGCTTGCATACAACTTCCCAGATGGCTTTCCTCATGCCAGAGAAGCAAATTCATTTGATAGCCTCCTTCAAACAAGTGGCCACAAAAATCCTGCTATCTGCAAGGCAAATACTGCAAGCCTTTTGGTTCATGGCCTCCTGCATTCTTCTAATTCCATATGCAAGACTGTATATGAGGAAACTACAGTGGTATCTAAAAAGCCTATGGTGTCAACATTCTCAGGATCTAGAAGCTGTGATCCTGTCATACCTTGCCTACGCCTAGAGTTCCTTTGGTGGACTGAGGCCTGCCACCAAAACAAGGGACTACCATTCACACTACCCCCTGCCGCCCAAACCCTAACAGACAATGCATGGGGGGGTTCACCTGGCAGGGAAGTGCATTCAGGGCAAATGGAACCCAAGTCAAATGCACCTGCATATTAATCAAAAAGAAATGTTAGCTGTACAGAATGCTCTGAAGGACCACATTCTTCCAAGACAACTAATGATAGACGGACAACACCACTGTTATGTTGTACATAAGCAAGGGTATACACATTCTTACCCCCTCTGCAGACTTGCCATGGCATTGTGGAACACAGCCTTGAGCTACCAAGTGCATCTACAAGCTCAATTCCTGCCAGGGAAATTAAGTACACTGGCAGACGGACTAAGCAGAAACCTCATGGACCCACGAGTGGAAACTGGAACCAAGGATTTTCAAAATGTTGACAAGCAAATGGGGGTGGCCAGATATAGACCTGTTTGCCTCCCACCAGAACTACCATTTGGGCACATTTTGCACAAGGGCTCCCCACAAACATGCTTGGAAAGTGGATGCTCTGTCCTTCAGCTGGAAAAAACTATCTGTCTATGCCTTCCCCCCTCTGCTCTCCAAAGTACTACTAAAGATCAAACAGGACAAACCAAGGATGATTTTGATTGCACCAGACTGGCCATGCCAACACTGGGTACCCCCTATTGTGCAGTGTGTCACTGTTGGCTCCATGGCACCTGCCTCAGACTCCTTCCCTGTTGTCT
The DNA here is from genome assembly GCF_019279795.1 of Protopterus annectens. Classification (NCBI taxonomy): domain Eukaryota; kingdom Metazoa; phylum Chordata; order Ceratodontiformes; family Protopteridae; genus Protopterus; species Protopterus annectens. The sequence continues at coordinate 873,689,564 of NC_056737.1, read as the reverse complement.
CAGCAGGAGAACCAGATTCTGCACCTTCTGCTTCCAACACTGAACCTTAGCAGCCTGGCTGATTACCATCCCTCAGTAAACCAGTGATGGATATCATTTTAGAGGCAAGGAGGCCTAGTACTAGAAAATCTTATGCTGAAAAATGGAAAAGATTCTGTGCTTGGAACCATTCTCAAGGAATGAGCACAGCAGCGCCCAATTTACCTCAGATTTTGCAATACTTAACTGAGATGCTTCACAAGGGCTTGTCTTTTTTCCATCAAAATTCATGCCTCCGCCATTTCAGCTCAGAACACAGAATCTCCCCTCTTCTCTCATCCACTGCTCAAGCAGTTCCTTAGAGGGGACAAAAATTTAAGACACCTCAGGAGAGCTCCATCCCCAGCCTGGGACCTTAACTTTGTCTTGGAAAAACTCACTCTTCCTCCTTTCGAGCCAGCTGCTATTGCAGATTTCAAATTTCTTTCTTGGAAAACAGCTTTCCTTGTAGCAGTCACTTCAGCAAGAAGGGTATCTGAATTACCGGCCCTTATGGCAGTGAAGCCTTTCATCATCTTTCATGTGGACAGGGTATCCCTCAGAACCAATCCATCCTTCAGCTGCATGTTTTATACCCCTGCCGACCTGACGTCACGGAAGAAGTGACAGCAAGCGACACAGGACCCAAGACTTTGTTAATCAGGCCGACTGAGGGCTACAGCAAGCAGATAACCCAAATGTGATGACTGCAACAGTGAATATACCCGAACATCTACATTTATGGTAAATGTACACAACTGTACTTTTTCCATTCATTCCGAAATTTGAATGATCTTGGGAGAAAGCATGATTAAAGATGCAGATGGTTTGGGTGCAGGGGACATGCCCCCTGCCCGTCCCCAGAAATTTTGTGTAGAAGTTGACTTTTTTCATTGCCAGCTTTGTTTCCCGAAACGTTTTTGTAGTAGATTTGATTACTTGGTATGAATCATTCTTCCATGTAGCTTGTATTTTTGAATGCATGATACATTTAGATTATTATCCTAAATAGTTTTTAAAAAATAAAATCAGTTTCAAGATTTTTTCAACTTGCCATTAAACTTTCAAGTAGCACTTAAGAACAAGAACTTTAAGGAGAGCACTTCAGGTATGTTACAAAAAAAAAAAAGGTCCATCTTTGGAAACCTATAGAAGTCCTATTCATATGTTGCAGTATTCATAACATGAGGGAGTCTATCTCTGGCTGACTTGTACATCCAGCCAGTATACCAAAGTCTGAATGTTATTGCAAGGTATGTGCGACAGTGAACATCACTCAACATACGTCTACCATAAAGCGACATCTGTTGTATAGTGGATGTCAGCACGTACTTACCTCAGAATTCTGCTGCCTGCCCAACTGCCAGCTCTAGTAGTCGCTCGCCAGTGAACTCACATTTGTGCTTTGGATAAGTACCCTGTTGTGTTTTTTTTTTTTTTTTTTTCATTTCGCTATGGTGTTGGTTTTTCTGTTGAGTACATGTCAGCTAGGTAGGGCAAGTGTCAGTGTGAAAGGCAAATTCCACATAAAGACTCCCACAAGCTTTGCTCATTTTGCTTAGGCCCGGTGCAGAACGTGTGGTCATGTTCTATCTGCAAGGCCTTTGTTCCTAAAACCTTCCATAGCTCCCTAATCTTCCTTGGGTTATATTTGGCGAATCAGCACCTTAAACGATTAGCTGGAGACATGGAACCAATGTCGGGCCCTTCAGAAGAGCCACAACTTAAGGCTAAGAAGTCTTGGCCTGATCCTACAGCTGCTCCCCTTTACTCCAGACATCCCTCCCGAGGCTGATGTAGGTCCGGAGGCAGCTACGGAATCTGCAGAGTCTACTTCGGGTAACATGGTGGAAGAAATCAAGGAGTCTGTAGGCATGTCTCAGAGGGATTCTCAGGCTTCTGATTCAGGTGCCGGGGGAAACCACGGCTGGTTATCTCTAAAGGTCCCCTTGGCATCATACAGATTGTTGTACATGGAAATGTTCCTACGGATGTTGTGGATTGCAGCCGGATATCAGGCCCGTCTATCTTTCATGACTTGGCTCCTGAGGCTCCAAAGAAGAAGAAACTAAAAACTAAACAAGTTTCTACGGCTCCTCAGGGCCAGGCTTCTGATCAAACTCCTGACTTGCAGGCCTTTACCCAAGCCCTCTCTAATGCCTTCATGGGCCTCTGCCAGATGTCAGCCCCTTCTTTTCCGGCCTTTTCTCCTTTTACCTCTTTGAAGAGGCCTGCAGAGGATATGTCTTCTGAGGATGTTGATTCATCAGGGGATGAATCTCTGGTTTACTCTACACAAATTGTTTCTCCTCTGGGTTATGCCTCCAAAGGAGGAATCTAATGCTACGGATTACCCTGGGGAGGATATTTCCTTTGTAGAGAGCATTTTAAAGATGGAATAAAAAAAAAATGAAGACAGGCACCAAAGTTTACCAAAACTCCACTAGCAAAGTACCTTAGGAATGGAGAACCACGAGGTGTAGTAAATAAAAGCAGTTTATTGCACAATTCACGAACCGAACACACTGCACAAAGACTTGTACACATAAACGCACTTGTAAAATCAGTGTCTTCGTCTCTCCCATAAAGACTTCATCAAATGAAGTGTTTGAGAGAGATGAAAACGCTGATTTTTACAACTGAGTTTGTGTAGTGTGTTCGGTTCGTTGGTGAGCTCTTTATGGAACAGATGAAAACGCTGATTTTACAAGTGCGTTTATGTGTACAGTCTTTGTGTAGTGTGTGTTCATGAATTGTGCAATAAACTGCTTTAATTTACTACACCTTGTGGTTCTCCATTCCTAAGGTACTTTACTAGTGGCATTTTAAAGATAGACAATTTTAAATGAGATTTCTGCCAGGTTTTTGAAATTCAGAAGAGTTACTATGACCTTCTACAGATGCAATCCTCCTAATCCTTCAGCCATCCCTCCAGTCCTGTCGGTGGTCTTGGATGCCTTCACTGCAGCTTTCAAGTGCCCAGACTCTCAGCCCCCAGCTCCCAAGCGCCCTGACAGATTTTACATGCTGCTTCAGGATGCCAAGTTCCTATTTAAAGCGCCCTCTGCTGACCCAGCCACTCCATCAGTGGGGGCAGGTAATGCTTCCAAACTTTTACCCTCCACCTCCCTGCTTCCCTCTGAGAAGGAGAGCAAGGTTTTGGAGACTGAGGGAAAAAGTGTATACTTCTGCAACCTAGGGCTTTAGAACAATGAATTTTCAGATGCGCATGGCCAAATATTCCCTGGCTCTTATAGCAGATGCAGTGAAACTCCTGTTAGTTTCCAGATTCTCCCAACAAAGCCAAGCTTTCCAGCATTCTTAATTCCTGCTCCCAGGTTACTAGGTACTCCATCAAATGTAGTTATGATGCAGTAGAGGCTTCTGCTAGGGCTGCAGCTACGGGATCGGTCCTGAGAAGGTATTCATGGCTTAGACTTACACCCCTTACCGAATGATGTCAAAGCTAAGCTCATGTATGCCCCTCTGGGTAACAAAGCCTTATTTGGTACTGTAGCTGCAGAGCTTTTTAAAACTCTCTAAGAAAGGGGGGTGGAACTCCAGGATTTAAAATATTTTTGTCTCTCCTGTCCCCCACGCTTCCAGAGAAACTACCCAGCTAGAACCACTTTTATTAAGAAGGCAACTAAATCTCTCCCACCCAAAGGTAAAAGGGGATGCTAGGGGACTGGCCCCTTCTAAGTCTGCTGCTTCCACACCCTCTCAGAAACTGTCTTTTCAGGCTAAACCTCGTAGTCTGTGATTACCAGGTCCCAGATCCACCCCCCCCCTTTCTCTTTGCTTCTTTCTTTCCCGGCTTGGAAACAGATAACCTAGGGCTTTTGGGTCCTCTCTATCATAGACTAAGGTTATTTTATGGTATGGGAAGCCCATCAAGGAGATCCCACAACCCCCACAGGACCAGTTGGAATTCTTCCCACTAGATGTTCTTCGTGTTTCACTGTTTTGCAGTCATTACATTTGGGTAATCTGCTGGCAGGTTGCCCTCAATCGGCCTGATTAATAAAGTCTTGGGTCCTGCGTCGGTCGCTGTCGTCAGGGGTATAAAACATGCAGCCGACACCATTACACCACTCTTTCTTGCCATGCGGTGTCCGAAGCAGAAACAGTTCACAAGTACCGGTTGGCCGACTCCTGAAATTTTTGTTTCTGAGTTTCAGAACCAAAGTCTTCAACTAAAAGCTATGTACCCCATTGGGGAAACTTTCTTGCTCCTAACCGATTTCAGTAAAAGTTAATAATTGCATTACTTGTGGGAAGCAAATACCTCCTTTTCATTTGTACTGTATTCCTTGCCTAGGCCTTGACCACGACGTACCTTGCTGTTGGTTTTGTGCTTTATTTAATCAGCGCACTATCTGTCTTTGGTACATTTTTGCTTCTAAATATTTTGGTGGTTCTTTGTTTAATTATCCAGAAATGACGTCGGTTAGCCATCCGACTACCAGAATACCGAAGAAAAATGCATAGAAAAAGACAGGCTGTTTGGGTCCAAAACTGCCGACGCTTCTCCTAAGCCAGTCGCCAGTTCGCCTGTACTCAGTGAGGCGCTTTCACAGCCCCTGATACCCGCTACTTCTGATTCGCAGGCCTCTATTGAGACCCATTCGGAGTCCGGTATGCCGCGAGATGCTTCACATATGGAACCCGCGGATGTCTCTACCTTGTATGGGTCTGGAGCCGCTGAGCAGCCACCGGCTTCTGAGGGTGTATTCAGGCCTACAGACTGGCATATTAAACAGACTCCAACTTCAGTACTGAGGCCTAAATCTCGATCTATGTCTAAAAAACCGACACCCAGGCCACATGTTCAGGCCCCTATGCCTAAAAAACAATATATCAAAATGGCTGAGGATTTAGTTACTGAAATCCAAGATAGTCAAACCCCCCCCCCCCTCCAAGAGGCCTAGGATTGAACTTGACTATGAATCTTCTGAACAGGACTCTATTTTTTCTGACTCTTCTAATGATCTGGATTTGGCCATACCTATTTATGAGGACTCTGCAGAGGATTCCTTTCCTTCTGCTTTTCCACCTGAGGATTTCTATTTTGGGGAAACTTTACATAACTTAATGGAGCATTTCCACTGGGGAAGTCATTTTTTTCTGTGAATCTAAAAATAGGCATAGGGATTTCCTTCTTCTTCAGCATAGGCCTTTGGCTTATACCTCTTGTACTAGACATTGTTGTGTTTTTGGAATCTAGTATGGCCCCTGATTCCTTGCCTCCAGCCCCTAGCAAACCAGACAGGTACTACAGGGTTCCCGAGTCCCTCAAATTCCTTTTCAAAAATCCTGTTGCAGACCCTGAAACCATTTCTCAGGGCCCCAAGGACATTAAGGCTTCTGCTGCTAAAAATCCTACCCCTTCTGATAGAGACCCCAGGGCACTGAATAGATGGGGTAAAAAGGTTTATACTTGTGCAACTTTAGCAATCAGGGCTTTAAACTGTCAATTCCACATGCTAAAATATCAACAGGATGTCATGGGACTGCTTAAACAGAAAATGATGTTGATTTCTGACTCTGTGGAGAATTAAGATTTACAGGATTTATTGCATTCAGCTGAACAAGTTGGCAAACCTACTTTGCAAATATGGTTTTGATTCTAGGCCTGTTGCAGGGCTGCTGTTACTAGGTCTGTGCTTAGAAGGCATGCTTGGCTTAAGGAGCAATCTCTGCCTGATCATACTAAAGCAAAACTTTAGGACCACCTGTTTGGCAATAAGGCTGAAGAAGTTCCAAAAAAGATGGAAGATAAAGCTAAATCAGTGCAAATTGTGAAAGATTTCTTACAAGTACAACCTCCTAGATTTAGTAGGCACTGGCCTACTAAGAGCTGGTTCTTTCCAGCTCCTTCCAGAGCCACTCCAGTCAAGCCCAGACATTCCAAAAGCATCAGGTTTCAGTCCCAAGGGACTTTCAGAACTAAGCAATGGGGAAGGATGAACACAGGATAGCAGCAGATTTCTTCAGCTCCACCAATTTCATTACATTGACAGGAATTAATTACTTAAAAATTTAATTCTTGAAGTAATTTTCTTTCTAAATATGTTTGTTTTATATAGTTCTTGAACTATATCTAAAAAAGAAAGGAAATCTTAATAATATTCCTGTCAGAAATTACTTTGGAAATTTTCCTGTCAGTTTATCAGTCTGAAATGAGTTCCAGTAAGACAAATTCTCAAGACTCCAGCATCAAGAAAGAACTTCAGTCTCTGATAATTATAGTCCAGCAACTTACTGCTAAGATGGATAAAATGGATACTAAAATAGACACTTTCACAGAAAAAACTACAAAACAAATAGACTTGTTACATATGGACCTGCAACAACAGAAGATCCAGATGACAGGCATAGAAGAAGCTGTGAATGACATGGAAAATAAAATACAAGAAGAGGAAATCAACATTGAGTTTCTGCTGAAACAAAATACACATTTACAAACAAAGCTGGATGACCTGGAAAATAGATCTAGGCGCAATAACATTAGGATTTTTGGACTGCCAGAAAATATTGAAGGTAACAATATTACTACTTTTTTAACAACATGGCTCCCTAAAACTTTAGATTTACCAGAAGCATTCTCTTTTGGTATCGAAAGAGCACATAGATCTATAGCTAATACTAACTCTAACAAAAACTATCCTAGATCAGTTATAGTTAGATTTCTATCATCTTTTGATAAAGAGATGGTTCTTAAATCTGCTTGGGCTAAAGCTCCTGTTAAGTTTAATGAGACAACTGTGAGTTTTGACAATGACTATTCTTCCATGGTAATTGCTAAAAGAAAAGTTTTTCTGCCACTAATAAGGGAGCTTAAAAAAGCACAGTTTAAAACATGCCTTCTGTTTCCTGCCAAGCTTAAAATCTTCCTTCCTGATGGTCCTAAGGTCTTCGATGATTTAGACTCTGCTTTACTGTTTGTCAAAGAAAAAAGGATTTTGGATAAAATAGAAGAAATGGAATGGGCTAGTACTTCATTAAAGAGATTGGCAACTGAAGCTTCCTGGAAGACTTCAGAGAAGAAGAAGAGACTAAAAAACAAATGATTTGTTATATGTTTTTCTCTCTCATCATTTTAGTTCATTATTAATCTTTTTGAATATAGTTCCTGCATTTCCAGAAAGCCACAAATATTTTGGAAAAGATTTAATCAAAGTTATTCTCTATGTGCAAAGAAATGTTTTGTTTCATAACCAGTCAAAATGCCTGAGGATTTAATGGCAGGCTGTGACTCGATTTGTTTTTCTTTCTGAAAAAGTAAGGTTAGTAATTTGATACATTTTTTTCCTTCTTCTTTTATTATTTTCTTTGTTTAAACAATGACATTCTATTTAGATTATGTAGTGGGTAAAGGGTGGGGAGGGCAGGAGAGAACAGTAATGAAAATGTCATTAATAGAATAATAACATATTTATTTCTTGTAAAAGTTTATAAGTTCTTCAAATGCTATTTCTAATTATACTTTCTTGATTATACTGCTTATGCTTGTTTGTAAATAATCTGTCGTGCTTTAACTAATAATAATCAGAACTAAATAAGAGTAAATAATATGTTTTATTTTTAACTCTATTAATATAAACAGTAAGTAACATTCCATTGTATATACGTCTTACAGCTTTCTCTTACATTTTTTTTATTTTTGCCTCACTCCCTTTTATTTTCTACTCTCTTTTTCTTTTCTTTATTAATATATAGAAATGCTATTGACTGTGTGGGCACAATGAATAATATGATTTGTATGAAAATTGAGTTGGGAGAAGAATGCTGAGTTTTATTGCTTGTTGGTAATTTTGAGTTTAATTTCACTTGCATAGAGGCTGTGATGATCTGTGGAATACATTGTGGAGGTTCTGTCATGTTTAGATGCATTTACACTGCTAAATGAATGTTTGTCACTAGTTTTTAATAAGTTTCCCGCCAAAATGTTGAGAGACAATCTAGGATGTGGGCTGTCTTATGCACAATGTCCTTGAGTTACCTCAGAATCTTCAAATCACAGAATTCTCAGAGAGAAACTGAAAGCAGTTAGTATAAACATTGACAAGGTTATCACACTGACACACCACAGATTCAGGAAAAATACTCTGTTCATAAAATATGTCAGTTATAATGAGTTTAAATGATGTAGTTTCTTGTAGTAAGTAAATGTCTTATTTTAGAAGGCATAAAAAATGAAACATTTATTTAAATGTTTTTGAAAATCTACTTAACAGCAGCATAATAATCTGTGTTAAAAATTTGTGTTCCAAACATATACTTTACTATAACTCATTTAATTCATCTGATTGACAAACATAAATAATCTTATAACTCTATTCTGGAAGAAATGTCATGTGATATATTTTAAAGCAGTAGGTTAGCATGATTGTAAAATCTGGTTACCAATATGTGTTTGCTGTGCATTGTTTTGTATAAAGCAGACAGATTTATTCTGGGGACAGCAAGTGGGATGGTGCTCTGCAGGGACACAACTCAGTGAGATCAGATATATATATATATATGTATGTGTGTGTGTGTGTGTGTGTGTGTGTGTGTGTGTGTGTGTGTGTGTGATGGCTTTTTTTCTGAGAGTCTGCATGGCTATCCAATATGATTTGTAATGATTTCTATGAATACAATGTTTTACTCTGTTGACAAAATGAATGTTTGCCACAAGTTTTAATAAGTTTCCCGCCAAAATGTTAAGGGAGACAATCTGGGATGTGGGCTGTCTCATGCACAGTGTCCATGAGTTTCCTTAGAAGCTTCACTCTCAGAATTTTCACAGAGAAACTGAAAGCAGTTAGTATAAACATTGACAAGGTTATCACACTGACACACCACAGATTCAGGAAAAATACTCGGTTCATAAAATGTGTCAGTTATGATGAGTTTAGATGATGTAGTTTCTTGTAGCAAGTAAATATCTTATTTTAGAAGGCATAGAAAATGAAACATTTATTTAAATGTTTTTGAAAATCTACTTAACAGTAGCATAATAATCTGTGTTAAAAACTTGTGTCCCAAACATATACTTTACTATAACTCATTTAATTCATCTGATTGACAAGCATAAATAATCTTATAACTCTATTCTGGAAGAAATGTCATGTGATATATTTTAAAGCAGTAGGTTAGCATGATTGTAAAATCTGGTTGCTAGTGTGTGTTTGCTGTGCATTATTTTGTGTGAAGCGGACAGATTTGTTCTGGGGACGGCAAGTGGGATGGTGCTCTGCAGGGGCACGGCTCGGTGAGATCAGATATATGTGTATATATGTGTGTGTGTGTGTATGTATGTATATATGTGTATGTGTATATGTATGTGTGTATATGTATGTGTGTGTGTCTGTGTTTGTGTGTGATGGCTTTTTTTTTTTTTAGGTAATAACGCAGGTGTTTCTGAGAATCTGCATAACTATGCAATATGATTTATAATAAATTTTATGAATACAATATTTTACTCTCTTGACAATAACGAGTTTAAGTAAATGCTCATATACAAACAATTCAAGATTTTTTTGGAAGCTGTTGATAGAATTCACATGACAGAAAATAGATGCATCTTAATGCATGTAATGTCTGAATCATATTAGCCAAAGTTTTTGATTTAAATGAATGTTAGAAAATAATTTTCTCTCCTCTTGATTTCTAACATTAAGATTATTTGAATGCTATTAGAATACAAGTGTTATATATTACATAGATCTATATAATAGTATGAACAGTTTTTTTAAAAAAAAAAAAAAAAAAAAGTTTATTTTAGTTTATATGATGCTGTTTTACCAAATGTGTAGTTTTGTCTTGATAGATAATTGAATTGAAAACTGTTAACCTCAGTTAAATATAACTAGTATTAAATTGATAAGGTGGTAGCTGAGGTACTGCTGCTTAGGGTAGGGGGTTAACTTGAGTAGTAAATACTGCTCTAAGTTGGAGTTTTCAACTCCAAGCGGGATGCAAGGTTTAATCCTTACATTATTTTCACTTGTTCATTGTTATATGTATATAGTTTTGACATCCACAATATATTTTGTACACTCATTGTCACTACAAACAAAATTGAATCCTATACAAAATCCCATAAGAGATTTAATAAATACAGCTATGTTTAAAGGTACACCTAAAAGAGGAGATGTAACATTATTTATCTTGTTATTTGTTATTTCGATCATAAGATTCTTGAGTTTTAAAAATGCCAAATGACATCTTTAAAAGGAATTTCTTTAAACATTAATGGATTGAATAATCCGTGTAAAAGGGCAAGCCTAATAAGATACATTAATCTACACAAGGCCAATCTAGTCTTCCTGCAAGAAACCCATCTCTTGAAAAAGATATTGATAAACTAGCCACTAATAAGTATACAGTATTGGTTAGTTCAGAGCACACTCAAAAAAAAGAGGAGTGGCTATTTTATGGAATAAAAGTATGCCCATTCCTAAAACCATTAAGTCTTATCAGGATGACAAAGGAATGTTTTGTATGGTTACAATACAAATTAATGGGAAGACTTACACTCTAATTAATGTATATTGGATACCTGGAATTGGTATTAATACAGTGAAACATCATATTGATAAGATCATATCATTCTCTGTAGGGGATATTATTTTAGCTGGTGATTTTAATTGTATACTACATGAAAGTGATACTACCACTATAAAGAAAAAAAGAATTACATCTAATGCAAAACATTTAAATGATTTTGCTAATTCTTATCATTTGAATGATATTAATAATCAGTCAAAATCATTACCATACACCTTTTTTTCTAACAGATACAAAACTTATTCAAAAATAGATAGGGTCTTTATTTCTAACCAGATGGTAACAGATTTAATTAATTCCAAAATCATTTCATGTCCTATATCTGATCATAACTCAATTGTTTTCGAATTCATGATAAAAAATACTCATAATGTTCAGATCAAAAGGATACCAGCATACTTAACTCAGCTAAAAGACTATAAAGAATATATACTTTCAGAAGTACAACATTTTCTAGACATAAATAATACTCCTGAAGTCTCCATTGTCTGTTTGGGATGCCTTAAAATCATATCTATATGGACAAAGTATCAGATGGTATATTAACAAAAGGAAATCTTGGGATAAGGAATTGTTAGATATTCAAAGTAAACTAGACTCTTATAAACATAATAATAAAGAAAATATTATGGACAAGAAAGTTATTGAAGAAATAAACAAACTAAATGAGAAATACAAAGAAATTTTAACTCATAAAGTTAAAATAACTTTAGAGAAATACAAGTTTTTGTCTTATTCAATAAGCCCCAAATACTTACATAGACTTAAAAATAAAACAAAAAGATTGAATAAACAAAACCATATCAAAGAAATCTTTTCTCTAAGGAAAAAGAAGAATGTTTCTAGTATACCAGAAATACTGGATGAATTTAGAAATCACTTTCACAAGATTAACCATAACATTAACATGGAACCTAAAGATAAAATAAAGGAGTTTATAACCACAAACATGAATAAAAAGCTTAATAAACAACAGATTAAACTATTGGACAAGAGTATTTCATATACAGAAGTTATTACACAAATAAATAAGCTTAAATCAAACAAAGCACCGGTAATGATGGTATTATACCAGAGATATATAAAATCCTTTCTAAAACTACATATTCATTAATACATAAGGTTTTATTCTGGCCCAAACTGAGTTAATAACACCCCCATCTTGGCAATATACATTTATTTCACCAATTTTAAAACTTAATAAAGATCCAACTAGATGTTCTTCATATCGACCCATCTCATTACTTAATGTTGATTATAAAATGTTTGAGTATTTTTGCTGATAGATTGAAGACAATTATGCCGGGCATTATAGACATAGATCAGACGGGCTTCATTGTAAATAGAAATACTTTTGATAATATAAGAAGAACTTTAACATTAATTGATTTTGCAAATAGGAAAAAGAAAGATTTAACACTTATTAGTCTTGATATAGGTTCAGCATTTGATTCAGTAAGTTGGGACTATCTGTTTACCTTACTGAAATGCACAAATTTCTCTGATGCATTTGTAAATTTAATTGAGCATTTATACAAAGGAACGCTGGCTTATATTAAGGTAGGAACATATGTTTCACAAAAATACCCATTCTTAAAGGTACAAAGCAAGGATGTCCACTTTCTCCACTATTATTCACTTTAGTAATGGAGCCTTGGGCTAATTTGATTAGAAACAGTACTGACATAGAGGGTTTTGAAATAGAAGAAAATACAACATCAAAAATTCAACTTTTGCAGATGATGTTCTAATTACATCAGCAGGATCTAATTCTTCTATGCAGTCTTTATTTGATAAAATGATGAATTTTAAAAGTATTTCTGGTTTAATATTCAATGAAGAAAAACTAAAATACTACCTATATATACACGAAAAAATACTCTCATTAGTGATTTTACTAAATATGTACCCAACTCAGGTCAGATAACTTATTTAGGTATAATACTATCTAAAGATATTAAATCTATTATATATAATAACTATAATACCTGTTTTCTTAATATACAAAATCTTTTTAATACCTGGAATAATATGTTGTTTACTATGGAGGAGAGACTTACAATTATTAAAATGATAATATTCCCCAAGATTTTATACTTAATACAATCAATAATACTTTCACCTACAAAAATCACTATCAAGAAACTGAATACACTAATGTTAAATTTCTTATGGGCACCTAATAGACCTAGGATTGCATTAAAGAAACATACTAATAGCTGGTCTCAAGGGGTATTTCTTTTCCAGACTTTAATTTATATATTATCTCTTCTATTATAAAAGTTATTACTTTATTAATAGATCGGTCATATGTCGCAAAATGGAAAGATTATTGGGAGCTAATTAGTATGCACTTCATGAAAATCTCCTTAACACATAAAAATATGATTATAAATAACTCCATGTTGTGGTTGCTAAAGGAATTTTGTACTTCACCTATTACACCTAAACAATATGGTCTGTTACCCATTAAATATTATTATTAGTTATCGTAACTTTATATTCATGCACCCTAAGTATAGGGAATGGAATTTTATTGTATTCCCTATAATTTATACTCAGGGTATGCTTATGTCATCTACTTCTGAAGGAGCTCATTTAGCTATAGATAATAATCTAAAGTACTGGTATCAGCTGATATCTGATAATAAAGTTAAAAATCTAGATTTCTTAAAACAAGAATTTTATCCAAGAGAAACTTGCTGGTTAGAGGTTCAGATCTTTAGACAACATCTCATTGATAGAATAGATCTAATGTCTGTAACAGTTAAAGAATCTATTCCAAAACTGATTGATTACTTGATAATAAATTTACAGCATAAAGTTTCTGATAAAGGTAAACTTTCATATATACATAAAATTATCAGACAAGAAACTTTTTACAATGTAGATTCATACTGGAATTATTTCACCTCTATTAATGGGGACCCACCAACTCAACAAGATAAACAATATATATTGGAATCTGCTTATAGAACTACATCTTCCATTGTCTGGAGACTTTATACATGGAAATTTTACATAGATCTTTTATACACCTTTGATGATGAATAAAATTAATAATAAAGATAATCTATGTAAGAGATGTAATGTAGAAATTAATGCTGACTGGGCTCATATGTTTTATGACTGTATGAAGTTGAAAGAATACTGGAAGTCAATTAATGAATTTTTGCAGGCTCTTTTTACAGATAATTTCATTATTTCTAAGTCTCTTATATTATTCAACACACCTGTACCTCAATGTGTTAAAAAGATTAAGCTTCCCTTGTTATGGTCTATCCTAGCAGTGGCTAGGAAAATAATAACTAGAAATTGGATTTCAGATACACCTCCTTCGTTCAACGAATTTAAAAATGTTATGAATATAATGTGTCATATGGAAATAAGCACAGTTAGAATGAGAACAACTAGAAAAACATCACATTTTATTGTATGGGATAATTTACAAAATTTGTTAAAAAAATTCTAATTTCAATAGCACAGTATTTTAGTTTAATTAATTGATCTGATTGTAGTGGATGTCTTTGTAAATACTTTAGTTGTTTTGTTGAATATTATAATAATACCTATTTTTAATTATTTGTATAAAATTATATTTCTCTTATATGTTAAAACAATAAACTTGTTTTGAAAAAAAAAAAACTAAGCAATGGGGTGCTTCCACTTCCAAATCTGGAAACAACAAGGCACCACACTATGGTAAACAGTCTCAATGACTTCCTTTAAAGTTACCAAGCACTTACCTATTAGCCGCCCCTTTGGGGGGAAAACTGGCTCTTCATTCCAAAAACTGGCAACTTATAACCCAGGAAAAATGGATGTTAGTGTCCCAGGGATACAGATTTCATTTCAACACGCTGCCAACCCCAAACAGATGGCCAGACCTGCCCCCAAATCAGTGGGGAGAGGCTCAGAAACAAGTACTTTCCCTCCTAAACATGGGGGCTATTCAGCTAGTACCAGAAGAGGAAAAGGGGCAAGGTTTCTATTCCAGACTTTTCCTGGTACCCAGAAAAGACAAATCATGGTGTCCAATTCTGGACCTGTCTACTTTAAACACCTTTCTGGACATTCCAAAATTCAAGATGCTGACTCTTCACCAGTTACTTCCTGTGCTAGGCAAGGATGCCTGGTTGGCAGCTCTAGATTTAAGAGGCTTACCCGCATATCCCAATCAGGGAATCTTGCAGAAGATACCTACGCTTCAAAGCAGGCTGCATGCATTATCAGTTCTCTGCACTGCCCTTTGGCTTGTCTACTGCGCCCAGGGTATTCACAGAGTGCCTGGCTCCAATAATTGCATTTTGCAGGCAAAGAACTATTCAAACATATCCATACCTGGACTATTGTCTAATTCAGGCAGAAATTCTTTTAAAACATCTGGCATTTGTAAAAGGCGTTCTAGCTTGTCTAGGGTGTACACCATAAACGAAAATAAATCACAATTGGTACCCTCTCAAAAAATTACATTCCTGGGTGCAAGCCTGAATAGAACTGCCCAGATGGCTTTCCTTACAGCATAAAAGCAAATTCATTTGGTGACTTACTTCAAACAGGTGGCCGCAAAAACCCTGCTATCTGCAAGGCAAATACTGCAAGCCTTGGAGTTCATGGCCTCCTGCATTCTTGTAATTCCATATGCAAGACTGCATATGAGGAAACTTCAGTGGTACTTAGTTTGTCACAGCCTGGAAACAATGATTCCTATCATACCTTGCCTGCGCCTAGAGTTCGTATGGTGGCTAGAGGCCTGCCACCAAAACAAGGGACTTCCATTCAGATCACCCCCTGCAGCCCAGACCTTAACTACAGACGCATCAGACTGTGCATGGGGGGCTCATCTGGCAGGGAAGTGCATTCAGGGCAAATGGAGCCCAAATCAAATGCACCTTCATATCAATCAAAAAGAAATGCTAGCTGTACAGAATGCACTGACGGCCTTCAAGGACTACCTTCATCCAGGACAATTACTGATAGACTGACAAAACCACGGTTATGTGGTACATAAGCAAGCGGGGGGGGGTACACATTCATACCCCCTCTGCAGAGTAGCCATGGCATTGTGGAACACAGCCTTGAGATGCCAAGTACAACTACAAGCTCAATTCCTGTCAGGAAAGCTGAATGTTCTGGCAGAAGAACTAAGCAGAAATCTCATGGACCCACATGAATGGAAACTGGAACCACGGGTTTTTCAACATGTTGACATGCAAATGGGGGATCCCAGACATAGATCTTTTTGCCTCGCCCCAGAACTACCAGTTGGACAAATTTTGCATAAGAGCTCATCACAAAAAAGCCTGGAAAGTGGATGCTTTGTCCTTCAGCTGGAAAAACCTTTGTGTATGCCTTTCCCCCTCTGCCTCTGCTCTCCAGAGTTCTACTAAAAGTCAAACAGGACAAACCAAAAATGATTTTGATTGCTCCAGACTGGCCTAGCCAGCACTGGTACCCACTCCTGCACAGTGTCACACATTTCACCGTGGCACCTGCCTCAGACACCTTCCTTACTGTCTCAGCAGGAGAACCAAATTCTGCACCCTCAGCTCCAAACATTGAATCTTGTAGCTTAGCTAATCACTTAAATTCCTCCTTAGCATCCCTCAGCAAACCTGTGATGGATGTCATTTTGGAGGAGAGAAGACCTAGTACTAGAAAATCTTATGCTGACAAATGGAAAAGATTCTGTGCCTGGAATCCGTCTCAAGGGATGAGCACAGCAGTGCCCAATTTACTTCAGATTTTGCAATACTTAACTGAGATGCTTCACAAGGGCCTGCCTTTTTCTTCCATAAAAATCCATGCCTCAGCCATTTCAGCTCATTACAACACAGAACTCCCTCTCTTCTCTCATCCTCTTCTAAAGCAGTATGAGTGGCCAAAAACTTGACCACCCAGGAGAGCTCCAACCCCTGCCTGGGACTTTAACTTTGTATTGGAGAAACTCACTCTACCTCCTTTTGAGCCAGCTGCTACTGCAGACTTAAGATTTCTTTCCTGGAAAACAGCCTTCCTTTTAGCAATCACTTCAGCTAGAAGGATATCTGAATTACAGGCCCTTACGGCAGTGGAGCATTTCATCATCTTTCATGCGGACAGGGTGTCACTCAGGACCAATCCATTATTCATGCCTAAGGTGGTATCCAGTGTGGCTCTTAATCAGTCCATTCACTTACCAACTTTCTTTCCCAATCCCCAGAACAAGGGGAGCGGATACTGAATTTATTGGATGTACACAGACAACTTGGTTTCTACTTGGACAGGACTAAATCTCGAAGAAAATCTGAACTGCTGGTAGAATTTGCTGCAGGGGCAGAGGGGAAGGCTATTTCAAAGCAAACCATTTCTAAATGGATAATCCGTTGTATTCATTTCTGTTATAAGCACCATGGAAAACCTTTCCCCCAGGGGATCAGATCTCATTCCACCAGGGCTGCATCTACTTCAACAGCCTTTCTCAGAGGTGTTCCTACCAGGGATATTCTAGAAGCTGCTACCTGGAGTTCAGATGTTCTTTGTGTTTTACCGTTGCAGTCATTACATTTGGGTAATCTGCTGGCAGGTTGCCCTCAGTCAGCCTGAATTCCAAAGTCTTGGGTCCTGCGTCGGTTGCTATCTTCTCTTCCATGACGTCAGGTCGTCAGGAGTATAAAACAAACAGCCAACCCCATTTTCTTTAGTCTTTCTTGCCGTGAGGTGCCCAAAGTAGAAGCATTTCGCAAGTGCCTGTCTGCCAACTACTGAAATATTCAAGTTTGAGTTTCAGAACCGAAGTCTTCACTAAAGCTAAGTACCCTGTTGGGGAAAATTTTTCTTGCTTTTTACCAATGTCAGAAAGTTAATAATTGTATTACTTGTGGGAAGCAAATACCTCATAAGGATTTCCATTTATACTGTATTTCTTGCCTAGGCTTTGATCACAACGTGCCTGGCTGTCGGTTTTGTGCTAGATTTAACCAACGCACTATTAAGCATCTGTATATTTTTGCATCAAAATATTTTGGAAACAGATTTAATTACCCAGAAATGTCAGATAGCTATCAGACTACCGGAGTACATAAAAAACGCAAAGAAATGGACAGAGAAAGGCAGTCGAGATCCAAAACAAACGACAAAGCTTTTCCTAAGCCAGTCACCGGTACTCAGTGAGGCAGTTTCGCAGCCTCTGATACCAGCTACCTTCGAGTCGCAAGCCTCTACCGACACCCATGTGGAGTCCGGCATGCTGCAAGATACTTAAGGTATTGGATCGACGGAAGTATCTCCCTCGGATGGGTCCAGAGCCGCTCAGCAGGCATCGGCTTCTGAGGGTGTATTCAGACCTCAACTTTTGTATATCAGACAGCTGCAAAACAAAAGACGAAAGCAACTTCTAAAACTAAAAAACTGACACAAGAGCCACGTGTACAGGCCTGTATGCCTAAAAAACAGATGATCAAAATGGCTGAAGACCTTATTACCTTGATCAGTGGTACCCATCCCCCTCCAGATAAGAGGCCTAGGCAAGACACGGATTATGAATCTTCAGATCAGGTTTCTATTTCTTCTGATTTCTCTTCAGATAAGAAATTACCTATACCTCCCTATGAGGATTCTGATGCTGAGGAGTCTATTCCATCTGCATCTCCTCCTGAGGATTATTCATTTGGAGAAACCTTGCATACTTTGAAGGGAGCATTTTCACTGGGAGAGTCAAGACTTCTCAGAATCAAAAAATAGCCTCAGGGATTTCCTTCTCCCTCAGCACAGGCCTTTAGCCATTCCCCCTGTTTTAGACATTGTGGATGATGTGTTTGGAGTCGAGCTTGACCCCCTGACTCCTTACCTCCAGCTCCCAGTAAGCCTGACAGATATTACAGGGTCCCTGACTCACATTTTTATTTAGAAACCCTGCTGCTGATCCTGAAACTATTTCACAGGGTCCAAAGGGAGTTAAGGCCTCAACAGCAAAAAATCCTACCCCCTCTGACAGAGATTCAAGGGCACTGGAGAGATGGGGAAAAAAGGTTTATACATCCGCAACCTTTGCAATCGGGGCCTTAAACTGTCAATTTCATATGCTTAAGTACCAACAACATGTTATGAGATTGCTGAAACAGAAAATGATGTTGATTTCAGAATGTGCAGAAAATTAAAGAATTGCAGGAATTGCATGCAGCTGAACAAGTTGGAATGCATACTTTGCAATGTGGTTTTGATTCTTTAGGCCTCCTGCAGGGCCGCAGCTACTGGATCTGTGATTAGGAGGCATGCCTGGTTATAGGAACAAAATTTGCCTGATCATGTTAAAGCTAATTTGCTAGATGCACCTTTACAGCATGATTCTCTGTTTGGTATTAAGGCAGAAGAGGTTTTAAAGAAAATGGAAGACAAAGCTAAGTTTTTGCAAACTGTTAGACTTCTTACAAGTGCAGCCACCAAGATTCACTAGACACTGGCCTACAAAAAATTGGTCCTTTCCTGTGTCAGACAGAGCTCAAAGGGGCAAATCCAGACACCCTAAGGGTTCCAGATACCAGGTGCAAGATTCATACAGGTCAAAGCAATGGGGCACATCCACCTCCAAATCTGGAGGAGATAAAGCACAAACCTACAGAAAGCAATCCTAATGACTTCCCTCTGCCTACACCAAGCACTTACCTTTTGGCAGCACCCATAGGGGAAAAATTAGCACTTTTTGCTCAAAATTGGCAGTTAATAACCTAGGACAAGTGGGTACTAAACATCGTATCACAGGGATACAGATTCCATTTCCATACTCTGCCAATGGCAAATGGTTGGCCATATCTGCCAAAAAATCAATGGGCAGAGGCACAGAAACAGGTTACATCCCTCATGGATATGGCGGCCATTCAGATAATACCAGAACAGGAAAAAGGACAAGGTTTTTACTCAAGGCTGTTCTTGGTACCCAGAAAGGACAAGGCCTGGTGGCCAATACTTAGTTTATCAATTTTGAACACATACCTGGACATTCCAAAATTCAAAATGCTGACTTTGCAGCAGCTTCTGCCCATGCTGGGCAAGAATGCTTAGCTGGTGACTTTAGACCTAAAAGAGGCATACCTGCATGTCCCAATAAGACAATCGTGCAGAAGATACCTCAGATTCAAGGCTGGCTTAATGGATTACCAATTCTCTGCACTGTCCTTTGGCTTATTTACTGTGCCCAGGGTCTTTACAAAGTGCCTGGCACCAGTAATTGCATTTTGCAGACAAAGTATACAAATATATCCTTACTTGGATGACCGTCTCATTCAACCAGAGAACAAGGACACACTTCTTCAAAACCTGGCGTTTGTGAAAAGGCTTCTAACGTGCCTAGGGTACACAAACAAAAATAAATCACAACTGGTACCCTCTCAAAAGATAACATTCCTGGGTGCAAGCTTGAATACAACTGCCCAGATGGCTTACCTCACACCAGACAAAGGCAACTGACTACTTACTTCAAACTTGATGGTAACAAAAACCCAGTCTTCTGCAAGACAGATTCTGCAGGCTCTGGGCTTCATGGCATCCTGCATCCTGCATCCTCCTAATTCCATATGCAAGACTGCATATGAGGAAACTTCAGTGGTACCTAAAAAGTTTATGGAGTCAACATTTCACACAGTCTGGAAACAATGATTCCTCTCATTCCCTGCCTGCAACAGGTGTTTCTGTGGTGGGCAAAGGCCTGTCACCAAAACATGGGGCGGCCCTTCACTGTACCCCCTGCCAGCCAAACCTTAACAGATGCATGAGGTTATGCCTGGGGGGCTGACATGGCAGGAAGATGCATTCAGGGCATATGGGCACCAAACCAAATGCATCTACATATCAACCAGAAAGAGATGCTAGCTGTTCAAAATGCCCTAACAGCCTTCAAGGACTTACTTTCATCCAGGACAACTACTGATAGACGGACAACACCACAGTGATGTGGTATATAAACCAGCAAGGGGCAACACACTCGTACCCCTTTGCAGATTAGCCATAGCACTGTTGGACACCGCTTTGACCTACAAAATACATCTTCAAGCTCAATTCCTGCCAGGAAAACAAAACACTCTGGCAGACGATTTAAGCAGAAACCTTATGGATCCTCACGAGTGGAAACTAAATCCCCAAGTCTTCAGCATGTTAGAGAAATGGGGGAGCCCAGACATAGATCTCTTTGCCTCTTCTCAAAATTATCAATTGTAAAGATTCTGCACAAGGACTTATCACAGACAAGCATGTAAAGTGGGCGTGCCATATCCTTCAGTTGGAAAAACCTATCAGTTTACGCCTTCCCTCCTCTGCCTGTTCTACCCAAGGTCCTCCTAAAAGTCAGACAAGAAAAGCCAAAGATATTAATTGCCCCTGACTGGCCCCACCAATACTGGTACCCAATCCTAAGGAACTTGTCTCAATACCCAACTTGAACCTTGCCTCAAAGATCACAACTACTGTCCCAGCAAAACAATCAGATCCTGCACAATCAACTACAGACTCTGAACCTGGCAGCATGGCTAATCATGTAATCATACAAACGACACCTCTCAGTAAAGCTGTGATGGATGTCATTTTGGAAGCCAGAAGGCCTAGTACCAGAAAATCTTACGGTGACAAATGGAAGAGATTCTGTGCTTGGAATCAAGCACAAGGAACTGATACAGCAGAACCAAATATTCCTCAGATATTACAATATTTAACTGAGATGCTTGACAAAGGCCTATCTTTCTCAGCAATCAAAGTCCATGCCTCTGTCATTTCGGCTCATTACAATACATAGCCACTAATCTTTTCTCATCCTTTACTAAAGCAGTATCTTAGAGGAGCCAAAAATTTAAGGCCTTCTAGAAGATCACCATTACCTGCATGGGACCTCAATTATGTGCTGGAAAAGCTCACCCTGCCTCCATTTGAACCAGCTGCTACCGCTGATATAAAGTTCTTATCATGGAAGACAGCTCTGCTACTAGCAATTACTTCAGCAAGAAGAGTTTCAGAGCTACAGGCCCCCATGGCTGTAGAGCCTTTTATCATATTTTACCCAGACAGGGTGTCTCTTGAGGACAAATCCTACTTTTATGCCTAAGGTAGTTTCCAGTGTGGCTCTTAACAAAACAATTCATCTGCCAACTTTTTATCCAAATCCGCAGAACAAAGGCGAGAGAATTCTGCATTTCTTGGCCATACACAGACAGCTAAGATTCTACTTGAGCAGGACTAAAGCGCTAAGAAAAACTGAGCAATTACTAGTGTCATATGCTGCAGGATTAGAAGGAAAGGCTCGTTCAAAGCAGACAATTTCAAAGTGGATAAGCCACTGCATCCGTTTCTGCTACTTACACCATGGTAAACCTATGCCCAAGGGAATTAGGTCTTATTCCACCAGAGCTGCAGCTACTTCAGCAGCCTTTCTCAGAGGAGTACCAACCAGACACATTCTAGAGGCTGCTTCTTGGAGTTCTGATCACACCTTTAAAGAGCATTACCATTTGCCCCTAAGTCCAGGGCAGGCTTTGCCACTGCAGTGCTGCAGGGCTTTATAGCCGCACCTAATGCTGTTTAGTTCCAACCTCTCAACCATAGCTTTGGGATTCTACCCAAATGTGATGACTGCAACAGTGAAACACAAAGAACATAGTACAGTTGTGTACACTTACCATAAATGTAGATGTTCGAGTGTATTCACTGTTGCAGTCCAGGTTACCCTCCCACCATCCCCCTGTCATTCTGAAGTTTATCTTTCCTTCTCTATCTTCTACAACCTATGTGGTGTATTTGATTGTAGATGAAGGTAAAGTTTATATTGATGAGTGTGTGTATGTGTGTCTGTGTGTGTATATATAAATATATATATATATATATATATATATATATATATATATATATATATATATATATATATATACATGTATGTATGTGTGTGTGTGTATATATATCCTTTTGGGGGGCACCTGACATCGGGGGCAAGAAAAACTAAAGAAAATGGCGTCTGCTGTATGTTTTATACCCCTGACGTCATGGAAGAGAAGACAGCAACCGACGCAGGACCCAAGACTTTGGAGTTCAGGCCGACTGAGGGCAACCTGCCAGCAGATTACCCAAATGTAATGACTGCAACAGTGAGTACACTCAAACATCTACATTTATGGTAAGTGTACACAACTGTACTTTCATACTTTAACCAGCCATTATCACTTGCCAAATTTCTCTAAATCCAGAGCTGGCTTTGCCATTGCTGATTTGCAGGGCCTTATAGCTGGTCCTCATGCTGTATAAATCCATCCTCCCAACCATAGCTTTGGGAATCTACCCAAATGAAATGACTGCAACAGTGAAACACGAAGAACATAGTACAGTTGTGTACACTTACCATAAATGTAGATGTTAGTGTATTCACTGTTGCAGTCCTGGTTACCCTACCTCCAGCCCCGTTTTTCTCTTTCTATACCTCTACTTCCTTTTACTATGCTTAAAAGCCTTTTTGGTGTATTTGCTTTTGTTTGGAGGTATATTTGTGTTTTTAATTTTATATATATATATATCTCCCTATTTGGGGGTACCTGACATCTGGGGCAAGAAAAACTGATGTAATGGCATCGGCTGCATGTTTTATACCCCTCATGACCTGACGTCATGGAAGAAAGGACAGCAACCGACTCGGGACCCAAGACTTTGTTAATCAGGCCGACTGACTGAGGGCAACCTGCCAGCAGATTACCCAAATGTAATGACTGCAACAGTGAATACAGTCTAACATCTGCATTTCTCTTCTCTCTCCTATCCAACCAAAGGGGAAAAAGATTTTACTCCAGGATGTTTCTGATCCCAAGAAAGGATGGCCCTTGGCAGCCCATCTTAGACTTTTCCCATTTTAACAGACTTTCTAGAAGTTCCCACCTTTCGCATGCTGATTCTACCTACTGTACTCCCTCTTATTCTTCCCCAGGCCTTCACTGTGTCATTGGACATTAAAGATGCCTATCTTCACATCCCGATTCACCAACTGTTCAGGAAATTTCTTTACTTTTCTGTGGCTTCCTCTCATTCAGTTTTCTGCTTTGCCCTTTGATCTATCTATGGCAAAGAGAGTATTTTCTCAAAATGTTTAGCCCCTGCTATAGCCCACTGCAGGGCTTATATATATTTCCATATTTGGACGACCTGTTCCTCCAGGCCCCATCTCCAGAAAATCTCCTGTACAAGCTTTTCCTATGCATTGTCCCTTCTGAGAGGATTAGGGTTTACCATGAACCTCAAGTCTTCCCTTATCCATTGCCAGGATCATGTCTTCTGGGGTGCAGGATTCTAACCGCACAATGATAGCTTGTTTACCTCCAGATAAGAATCCCGTCAATTCGCCTTCTGTTTCCAGGACTTGAAACCACTACAGTCCCTTACTCCCTGGGAGCTCCTATGCCTCCTGGGGTTCATGGCCTCAACTATTCGAATCCTCCCCTTTGCCAGACTATCTTCTTTCAGCTTTTCCTGGTTAGGGTTCGCCACAGCAGATTATACATGAAGAAATTTCAGTGGTTCCTGAGAACAGTTTGGAAGCAACAGTCTCACTCTCTGGACTTTGTTGTCCTCCTCCTACCCTGTTTGACAAAAGTTAGAGTGGTGGATTTCCCAGGTTTCCAGAAATCCCCGGCCTACCCTACAACTACTTTCACCCACCCAGGATCTGTACACAGATGCATCAGTTACAGGATGGGATGCAGCTAATGAAAACTGGAAAGTCAGGGATGTGTGGTCCCCTCCTCAGGTAAGAGAACACATCAACATAAAGGAAATGAGAGCTTTGATCTTTGCATCCAAACATTTTAAGTCCAGGGTTTCACCAGGTTATAAGGTGTTTCTCAGTCCTCTGGTATATCAACAAGCAGGGAGGAACCAAGTCCTGTATCCTCTGCAGACTGACATAGTACGCCTGGGCGATAGCCCAGCAGTCAAGTTTCCCTCCAAGCTGTTTACATTCCCTTAGTGCAGAATGTGATGGCTAAATGTAGACTCTAGGTTGGTCCATGACTCAATTCCTTGAGTGGATGTTGAACAAGGATGTGTTTCTGGACCTTGTCCATCGATGAGGTATCCCTCAGATAGATCTTTGTCTCCCCCATGAACAGATGGCTTCCCAAGTATTGTGCCAGGATTCCACATCCTGGGGCATGGAAGGTGGATGCAGTATCTTTTACTTGGAAGGGGATGTTTCTGTACACATCCACTCATTTAGATGGTTTTACTGAAAATTCAGCGGCAACAACCAGACATTTTTCTGGTGATCCCCTTTTGGCTAAGACCGCATTAGTTCCCCTTTTTCCTACATTTAGCCAAGGGTAATCACCACAAGATACTCCACAGGATGGATCAGACTCACACTGGAGAAGGGAACTCTAGTACATCCACAAATCACCTTAAACTTAACTCTGTGGGTGATGAGACTTTAATTCCCTTTAAACACGTTTACACTGAGGAAGTGCTACAGGTTCTACAGGAGGCCAGAAAACCAACTACTAAGAAATTCTTAGTCTCCAAATGGAAGAGGTTTTCCATCTGGTGTCTTAAAAGAACACTTACAGCCACTGTCTGTAGAGTTGCCAGTGTTTTTTATATCTGTGTGAATTAATGGAGTGGCTTATCATATTCCTCAGTCAAGGCACATCTGTCTGCCATCTCAGCATGTTTTCATGTGTTTCTTCTCTTGACTTCAAGGTTGGAAGTCAGACTGTTCCACCGAGGAAACCATTGCCTTCTCCTTGGGATCTTAATTTTATCCTGGAAATACTTGCCGTAGCCCCGTTCGAACCAGCAGTCATCCTTCCTGCAGCACTGCACATGGAAAATGTTTCTCCTAGTGGCCATTACCTCTGCCAGAATGGTTTCTGAGCTGCAAGCCCTTATGGCCTCTCTTGCCTTCACTGCCTTTCATAAGGACAGGGTTTCTCTTCAGACTAACCCATCCTTCATGCCCAGGGTGGCTGAGTTATCCCTGAATTAGGTTATCAGTCTTCCTACCTTCTTCCCATTTCTCTAATCTTCCAGTGAGAGGATTCTCCACACTTTGGACATCCATAGTTTTGCACAAGTAGTATCACAGTTGTTTAAGCCCATCCGCAAGTCTGACAGATTGTCTCCCATCACCCAGTGGCCTTGGAACAACCCATTTCCAAGCAGACTATTTCCTCATGGATTTCTAAAATAATTTCTTTGTTATTCAACCAGTGGAAAGGATCTGTCTTCTCCTGTTAGGGCGCACGTTACTAGGGCAGTGTCCTTTATTGGGGCCTTCCATTAAAGGATTGGATACAGCCTCTGTCCTAGAAGGCAGCTACCTGGTCCTCTGTTCATAACTTCACCAAGCACTATAAATTTAATGCTATTTACAGGTTCAGAGCGGAGTTTGCTAGAGCGGTTTCCGTGGCTTTGGTGTAAATGTTTCTGCTCCTCCTCCAAATTCTTCCCCTGCATGAACTTTGGCATTCTCCCTCATGTTATGAATATTGCAGCATATGACTAGAAGGACATAGAATAGTTCTGTAAAATCTTACCATAACCATAGATGTCCTTCTCTTCTATATGCTGCATTATTGCTTCCCCTTGCCTTCCCCTTGATGCTTGCCTGGTCCCCTGATTATATGTTTCTCACTTTATGTGGCTGGTGTTTTGCAGCATTCATTTCTGACGTAGGTACGTGCTGATGTCTGCTTTATACCAGACATCTCTTTATGACTGATATGGTGTGTGCCATCACACATTCCTTGCAGTAGCATTTAGACTTTAGTATACTGGCTGGGTGTACGAGTCAGCTGGAGGCAGACTCCCTCATGTTGTGAATACTGCAACATACAGAAGAGAATGACATCTATGGTTATGGTAAGATTTTACCCAACTCTTCTTTCTACATGTTACTGGCATTTGACACATGCAACTTTTCTATATGCCGATCTCTTCCTGATCCTGTGATGTATTTCTTTGTCTAGATCTTTGTTTTCTTGTTAATTTATGAACTTGTTAGTCTTTAAGTGCATCTGACTGCATATTTCCTGATTTTGTTTTGTCTGGGTACTTTTCAACTTGGTCTAGTAGAAAAGTGAAAAGAATAAGGCCTAAAAGGTAACACATTTGATTTTTCTTGTACATTTGTTTCTCTTTTGTTACCCCCAATTTGCTGGTCTCAGTGACTGTCATGCAGTGTGCTAAGGTTACTGTGCCCCCCCCCCCATGTTTGGAGTTGGGTTAATGCGTCCAGCGGTGCACTACTTGTGTGCAGTACTTGGGTGAGGAGGGCATAAAGCTGACCATTTCCTTTCCTGGGTATATTTCATCAGACTAATGTGGAGACATCTCAAGAAGAAGCTGCAAATCAGGAAATTAACTGCTTAAGGTAGAAGGCTTGATATTGGTTAATTGATGGACTCCAGTATTGATCCCTCAAAATTTGTAACAAACGCTGTGACTGGCCATCATTCCAACTGGTTCTGCATTAACAGACTACTGAGGCCCTATCTTCATTGATGAAAACAAGAGAAATGGATGAGCAAGCTTGTTCCAAGCTTCCTGACCCTAACAGAAAAGCCAGAGTGATTTAAATGGCATCAGTGAGACCTTAAAGTCTGTTCCTTTCCTCAAGTATACCTTGCCCTGAGCTGATTTTCCCACCAGTTTAGACTAAAGAAGACTGACGTGAGTAATACGGAAGATGAACTCAGATGTACCGGAAGGGGTACTAGCAATGTGTCTAAACTGCAGGCAGTCTGCCTTTCCGCACTAGTTTACTCCAATTATGACAACTTTTTAGAGGCTGCCAGTGCAAGGCCAGTTCTTTTGACACCCAGCATTTTCTGCCCAAACTTTCTCATTTCTGATTACAGTTCACTTGGCACTAGTACCTTCTCAAGCTTTGTGCAAGGTTTCATTTTTCCACCATATTAAATGCTAACCATATAGTACATGGAGTTGTACCATCAATGTACCCAATTGCCAACATTCCAAAATTGGCTCAAGCTAGTGGTTCCAGCTGCACTCATCCTTGCATCAGTAGTTGTTTTATTGGGTATGGTGACTTTGGCATTGATGGACCAGTTTATCTATGCAGTGATCTCTGCGATGATGCTACAGAAATGATGCTGGCATAGCTGATGGTGCACCCCTTGCAGATAACGCCCTTGTTGCAAATAGCAGTGATAGTGTACAATATCAAGTGCAATGAGTGTCTTGAATATTGGGTGTGCCAGTATAGTATTGGCCATGCACAAAGCCCACACCTAAGAGCTTACCTCAACCTTTTCTGTCTCTGAAAGAGGTCAGCCACCCAGCTTCTGTTCAAATTGCTTGGAACCCTGCTCAGAAAGGCTGGCTATAAGGTTAAGCATCTAGACTCTTCCTTCGAATTTCAGGCCATGGTTCTGCAATACAAGAAAATTACTGCTGCTTTTTGATGTCCATTAGCCTTCATGAAATTTGGAGAAATTATGAATTTGATCTGCAGAATGCTTTTCATAACCCCAGATGGAGGTTGCAGTGGGTATTGCTAGTGTGGGCCTCAGTTCTTGGGGATGGGGGTCTCCTGTCTCACCCACCCGGCAGATATAAAAGATGCCACCAAGGTAGTGGAGATGGTCCTGGTACAGTATCCGTAATCCCCAGAAGTACAGGATTTTTGTTGCTATTCTATGTATTTGGCTGATGATTTTAGTGTTTCACTGTTGCAGTCATTACATTTGGGTTATCTGCATGCAGGTAGCCCTCAGTCGGCCTGATTATCAAAGTCTTGGGTCCTGCGTCTGTTACTGTCTCATCTTCCATGAAGTCAGGGGTATAAAGCATGCAGCCGACACCATTACATCAGTCTTTCTTGCCATGCGGTAGCAGAAGCAGTTCGCAAGTGCTGGTCGGCCGACTCTTGAAATTTTTGTTTTCGTGTTTCAGATTTGAAGTCTTCAACAAAGCTAAGTACCCCGTTTGGGAAATTTTTTCTTGCTGTAAACCGATGTCAGTAAAAGTTAACAATTGTATTTCTTGTGGAAAGCAAATACCTCAAAGATTTTAATTCTTACTGCAGTCCTTTCTTAGGCCCAGACGACGTCCCTTGCTGTCGGTTTTGTGCCTTATTGAAACCTCTAACTATTCGTCTGTTCATTTTCGCATCTAAATATTTTGGTACTCTGTTCAATTATCCAGAAATGGCATCAGTAAGCCAACCAAGTACCAACATTCCGAAAAAATGCAAAGATAAAAACAGAGACAGGCTGCATAGGTCCAAAGCTGCCCACAACGCTTCCATTAAGCTAGTCGCCATTTCGCCTGTACTCAGGTGCTTTCGCAGCCCCTGATGCTCGCTAGTTCAGATTCGCAGACCTCTACTGAGACCCATTCGGAGTGTGCTGCGAGATGCCTAGACTCTGGAATCTGCTAATGTCTACCTTGGATGGGTCTGGAGTCGCTGTGCAGGCACTGGTTTCTGAGGGTGTATTCAGGCCTACTGACTTGCATATTAAACCGATGCCATCTTCTTCAAAGCCTAAATCTCTCCACAACTAGAAAACCGACTCCCAGACCGCATGGTCAATGCCCCTATGCCTAAAAATACAAATGATAAGAATGGCTGAAGGCCTTATTAATCAGGGGAAGCCACCCTTCTCCCTCTATAGAACTGATTTTCCTTCTGTTCAGGATTCTGAAATTTCTATTTTTTTCCTGATCACCAAGAGATGCCCTTTTCTACCTATGAGGATTCTGATGTAGAGGACTCCATTCCCTCTGCCTCCCCTCCAGAGGATTTCTCTTTTTGTGAAACTTTGCATACTCTTAGGGAGCGTTTCCGCTGGGAAAACCTGGATTACTCTCACTCCAAAATGAGGCTTAGGGAATTCTTACTCCTACCTTCAACACAGGCCTTTAGCTGTCCATCCTGTACTGGACATTGTAGATGATGCTTTGTTGGAATCCAGCCTGGGCCCTGACACTCTACCCCCCCCAGCTCCCAGAAAACCTGACCGGTAATAGAGTACCTGACTCTCACAAGTTCCTTTTTAAGAATCGTACTGTGGATCCTCAGGCCATATCACAGGGACCCAAAGGCATTAATGCTACTACTGCCAAAAGCCCTACCCCCTCTGATAGAGATTCCAGGGCCCTGGACAGATGGGGTAAGGGGTACACCTCTGCAACTTTGGCCATTAGGGCATTAAACTGCCAGTTTCATATGTCAAAGTATCAACAGTGTATTATTGGATTGCTTAAACAGAAAATGATGTTGATTCATGATTGTGCTGAAAATAAATAATTACTGGATTTAATGCATTCTGCTGAACAAGTGGGAAAACTTGCATTGCAGTGTGGTTTTGATTCATTAGAGGCATCCTGCAGGGTTGCTGTCACTGGCTCTGTACTTAGTAGGCATGCTTGGCTTAAGGAGCAAACTTTGCCAGATCATGTTAAAGCTAAATTGCTGGATGCCCCTTATACCAAGACCACCTGTTTGGCAACCAAGCAGAAGTAATACTTAAAAAGGATGTAGGAAAAAAGCTAAATCTATGCTAACTGTTAAAGATTTCCTGCAAGTATAGCCTCCCAGATTTAGTAGGCACTGGCCTTCTAAGAATTGGTCCTTTCCTTCCTCTTCCAGACCTTTAGTCCAAACCTAGAACCAGCAGAAGACTCAGGCTTCAGTCCCAAGGTACTCACAGACCTCCCTATGGTAAACTGTCACAATGACTTAAGCTTTAAACCTTCCAAGCCCTGCTCAACTGACTGTTCCTTCAGGAGGAAAGATTGCCCTGCATGCAAAAACTGGGAGCTCATTACCCAGGACAAATGATAAATTTAAATATAGTTTCCCAAGGATACAGATTCCACTTCCACTCCTTACCAACCCCAAACGGTTGGCCAGACCTGCCCCAAATCAGTGGGCAGAGGCTCAAAAGCAGGTTCTCTCTTTTCTAAGCATCAAGGCTGTTCAACCTGTCACAGAAAAAGAATGGGGGCAAGGTTTTTACTCAAGACTTTTCCTGGTACCCAGAAAGGACAACTCCTGGAGTTCTAGCCATAGGTTTATTGGTTGGTACTAGGCTGTCGGCCCTAGGGCCCTGTACAAGCCATCCATAACAATTCCCTGCCTATTTCTTCCCACACTATTTACTTCTCTGGACCCCTTTATAGCAGGGTGACTGACATGATCCCCGGGGTGAATTTCCTTTCTCCCATCCATTCATCAAGGTTCCTTTTGAAGAGGGCCAAAGAGGCGTTCTGCTTGACATGTATGGGCAGTCTATTCCAGAGTCTGGGGAGTGTCTGGGTCAGGAACCTATCACTCCGTGTTTTGTTTATTGTGATGACAAAATTTAGATCCCTGGAGCATGTGGCTCTGAGGGATTGGGATTTCTTTCAGTGTAACATGTCCAACAGCTTTGGGTTTGACATGGCCTTGTATGTTAAGCAGAGATCGTCACGGAGTAGACGATATGCGACAGAGTATAGCTGGAGTTTTTTAAGGCGGTCAGCATAGGGCATCTGCTTTAGGCCTGTGATTCTTTTAGTGAGGTAATTATGCGTCCTTTCCAGTTGCAGATGTCTTGAGAGGTACGTACCAAATGGGGCGTTGTATTCTATAATGGGTCTAATGAGGGATGAGTACAGTGGGACAATGACCTCCTCCTTTCTGGATGAAAAGCCCTTAGTGATGAGGTGTGCCACATAGGAGTTCCTGACTGTTGTGGCTATGTGGTTATTGAAGGTGAGACCACTGGTCCACCTGTGTCCCTAAGTCTCTTATTACACTTTTTTTGTTTAGTGTACTGCCACCTATGTGATAATTCACGGATACATGTTTTTTCCCCAAAGGGGATAACTATACATTTCTTGGCATTGAGCTTGAGCCCATGGCTCTGGCACCAAGCATCTGTTTCTGTAAGGCCCTTTTGTAGAGTATTCACATCATTTGGGGATTCAATAATGGCTCCCAGTTTGCAGCCATCTGCTAACTTTGTTAGCCAGAGTCCCTTAGTCTTGGCCTGTACTTAAGAGAAGTAAATGCCAAACAAGAGAGGTCCCAGGACTAAACCCTGAGGTACTCCACTTGTCTGGAGCTGGATTTGGAGTCAGCTACTTTTACAGTGTAGGTTCTGTCAGTAAGCCAGTTGGCAACCCATCGAGTGACAGGGATCAATGCCCAGCTTAGTAAGTTTATCTATGTTTCCAGATTGGGGGATGGTGTCAAAGGCCTCGGCGAGGTCGAGATAAGCTGTGTGGACTGCCTTACCCTCGTCCACTGCTCCGGAGACTGATTCAAAGAAGTCAATAAGGTTCAGGAGACAATATCGTCCCTTCACGAACCCAAACTGGGTGGGGTCCAGTGTTTTAAGGTTGCCAGTGTCTTTGTTTAAGTTCCATGATAATACGTTCCATGGCCTTGCAGATCAGGCTCGTCAGACTGATGGTGCGGTAGTTTCCGAGAGCCAAGGTGGATCCCCCCTTGTGCAGTGGGATAACTGTAGCTGTGCGCCACTCAGTGGGCATGAAGCCTGAGGTTAAGGTATGATTAGACATGACACTTAAGTGAGGTGCCAGTTCATTTTGTAGTTCATGTAGTACACAGCCCGGGATGTCATCTGGTCCCATGGTTGCTGTATTCTTAGCTTTGGAAAGTGCATTTTTTACCTGTGTGGCCGTTATTACAGGAATTTGGCAGTCTTCCAGTATTGAGATGGGCCATTTAAGGGGTGAGAGGGAGGTGAAGTTGGCACTGAATCGATCTGCCAGGATATTGGTAATATCCTTGGGATCAGTATATTTAATGCCATTCTGTTGTAGCTCAGAGCAGATCTGAGCACTGCCATTTAGATTCTTGACATAGTTATAGAATGCCCTATGGTTGCCTTTGGAATCTTTGGCAATTTTATTTTCATAACTAGCTTTGGAGGATTTTATGAGGCCCCTTATTTGTGGTGGCAGGCCTCTGGACCTGTCTATCCTAAACACCTTTTTGGTAATCCTAAAATTCAGAATGCCAACTTTTCATCAGCTGCTTTCCCATGCTAGGCAAAAATACCTGGTTGGCAACACTGGATTTAAAGGAAGCCTACCTGCACATCCCAATCAGGGAATCTTGCAGAAGACACCTACGCTTCAGAGCAGGCTACATGCACTATCAGTTCTCTGCACTTTGGCTTATCTACTGCGCCCAGGGTATTCACAAAGTGCCTAGCTCCAGTCATTGCATTTTGCAGGCAAAGACATATTCAAATATATCCATACCTGGACGATTGTCTTAATTCAGCTGAAAGCCAGGACATACTATTAAATCATCTGGCATTTGTAAAGAAATTACTAACTTCTCTGGGGTACACTATAAATGAAAAGAAATCACGTCTAGCACTCGGCCTACAAATTGTATTCCTGGGAGCAAGCTTGAATACAACTTCCCAGATGGGCCTACTTCACGCCAGAGAAACAAGTTTGTTTGACAACCTACTTCAAACTACTGGCCACAAAGACCCAACTATCTGTAAGGAAAATACTGCAAGCCCTGGTGTTGATGGCCTCTTGCATTCTACTAATTCCATATGCAAGACTGCATATGAGGAAACTACAATTGTATCTGAAAAGCCTATGGTGTTAACATTCTCAGGACCTAGAATCAATGATTCCTATCCTCCCTTGTCTAAAGACAAGAGTTCCTTTGGTGGGCAGAGGCCTGCCAGCACAACAAGGGACTGCCATTCATTCTACCCCCTGCCGCCCAAACCTTAACAGATGCATCAGACTATGCATTGCGGGCTCACTTGGCAGGGCAGTGCATTCAGGGCAAATGGAACCAGAGTCAAATGCACCTGTATATCAATCAAAAAGAAGTGTTAGCTGTACAGAATGCCCTGACAGCCTTCAAGGACCACATTCAGAACAATTATTGGTAAAGACAGACAAATACCACTGTTGTGTTACATAAACAAGCATGGGGGAACCCACTCAATGCCCTCTCTGCAGACTAGCCATGGCTTTGTGGAACATAGCCTTGAGCTACCAAGTGCACCTACAAGCTCGATTCCTGCTAGGCAAGCTAAATACACTGGCGGACGTTCTAAGCAGAAATCTCATGGACCCACACGAGTGGAAACTGGAACCAAAGATATTCAACATTTTGAGGAACAAATGGGGGAGCTCAGAGATAGACCTGTTTGCCTCTCCTCAGAACTACCAATTGAACAAATTCTGCACAAGGACTCCCCACAGACAAGTTTGGAAAGTGGATGCCCTGTCCTTCACATGGAAAAATCTGTCGGTCTGTACCTTTCCCCCTCTGCCTCTCCTCTCCAAAGTGCTACTAAAGATCAAACAGGACAAACCAAGGACAATACTTATTGCACCAGACTGGCCATGCCAACACTGGTACCCCTTCTTGCGCAGTGTGTCACTGCTGGAACCGTGGCACTTGCCTCAGACCCCTGTCCTGCTGTCCCAGCAGGAGGGCCAGATTCTGCACTCACAGCTTCAAACCCTGAACCTTGCAGCCTGGCTAATTACCTGATCTTTCCGTTACCATCCTTCAGTAAGCAAGTGATGGATGTCATTCTGGAGGCAAGGAGGCCTAGTACTAGAAAATCTTATGCTGAAAAATGGAAAATATTCTGTTTCTGGAGCCGATCTGAGGGGATGGGCACAACAGTGCCCAATTTATCGCACATTCTTTAGTACTTTACTGATGTACTTCACAAAGGCTTTTTATTCAGTCAAAGTTCATGCCTCGGCCATTTCAGCACATTCCAATACAGAGCCACCCTTCTTTTCTTATCCACTGCTGAAGCAATTCTGAGGGGCCAAACACTTAAGACCACCCAGGAGAGCACTTACTCCAGCCTGGGACCTTAACTTTGTATTGGAAAAGCTCACTCGACCTCCCTTTGAGCCAGTGGCAAATGTAGAGTTGAAATTCCTTTCTTGGAAAACAGCCTTTCTTCTAGCCATCACCCCAGCAAGAAGGGTGTCTGAATTACAGGCCCTCATAACAGTAGAGCCTTTCATCATTCATGTGGACAGGGTGTCCATCAGGACCAATCTTTCCTTTATATCCAAGGTGGTATCCAGTGTGGCCCTTAAAATCAGTCCATTCATTTGCCAACCATTTCTAATCCACAGAACAAAAGGGAACGAATACTGCACTCTTTGGACGTGCACAGACAACTTAGATTTTACTTTGACAGGACTAAGTCTCTCAGGAAATCTGAACAGCTGCTGGTTGCATTTGCCACATGGGCAGAGGGGAAGGCCATTTCAAATCAAACCATTTCTCAGTGGATAGGCCATTGCATTCATTTCTGCTATAAGCACCATGGAAAACCTGCCCCTCATGGGATAAGACCTCATTCCACCAGGGCTGCCTCTACCGCCTTTCTCAGAGGTGTCCCTACCAGGGACATCCTAGAACCTGCTACCTGGAGTTCTGTACATACCTTCACCAAGCATTACCACTTGACATTTTTTTCTAAATCCAGAGCTGGGTTTGCCACTGCAGTCTTGCAGGGCCTTATAGCTGGTCCTAATGCTAATTGCCTCATCCCTTCCTTAGCTTTGGGAATCAACCCAAATGTAATGACTGCAACAGTGAAACATGAAGGACATACTACAGTTGTGTACACTTACCATAAATGTAGATGTTAGTGTATTCACTGTTGCAGTCCTGGTTACCCTCCCTCCAGCCCCCTGACTTCTGTTGACTATACCTCTATTCTTGTTTACTATGCTTAAAGCTTTCTGGTGTATTTGCTTTTGTTGGAGGTGTAACCTTGTATATAATTGCTTCCCATTATGAGGGCACCTGACATCTGGGGCAAGAAAAACTGATGTAATGCATCGGCTGCATGCTTTATACCCCTGACTACCTTGCGTCATGGAAGATGAGACAGTAAACGATGCAGGACCCAAGACGTTGATTATCTGGCCGACTGAGGGCTACCTGCAAGCAGATAACCCAAATGTAATGACTGCAGCAGTGAATACACTCGGAACATCTACATTTATGGTAAGCGTATACAGCTGTACTTTTGGTTAGTCGTCGTCGTCGCCCCCCCCGGCAAAAAATTTCTCTGTAGGACACACTGAAAAAGGACTCTGTTTCCTCAGAATTTTGTTGTGCATCCACATAAGAGTATCTAGGACCTACACAGTCTTGCTCAGGGTACTGAACTGTATCACCCAGATAGCACACTTTTTCAAGTGTTGATATCTGATGTGAATGCCCCATATAGTGGAAGAGTTAACAGGTTGGCTTCAAAAAGACATGTTAAGGTACCAAGCTACGACACCCCCCCCCCCCAAGTTTGACAGAACATATGGTGTTATGCACTGGGTGTGCGTACTTAAATGTATGAAGTGGCTGAGGGTTTGGCTAGGAGTGCACATAACAGGATAACTATGCACCAAGACGGGTCTGACAGGTTTTGTTGAGCATATCAAAGAGATGTTCTCACTAGCCTTTATTTTATGCAGTTGGACCATACCCTAGGGTGTTCTGTTACATGACTTCCAGAATTTGCTGAGTGCCCCATGTAAGGTTGAGAAAGAGACCACTGCAGTAGTTGCATTCTCAGCAGAATGAACACAGTAGTCGCACTGCTTGTTCATTATAGTTGCAGGTTCCTTCAGAACTCTGCTTCGTTGGTGACTTTGTTGGCCGAATCAGACACAGGTGAACTGATTCCTACTTCTGTATCCCAAGTGTATAGTCTGTACAGAAGTGTCTGCCTTAGGAATGAATGTAGGGCATTTCTAGGACAAGCAGTGGTAAACATCATGGTTATCACAAGAATTACAGGTCTGCATTCATTTACTGGAACTTGGAGCTGAATGCCACTACTTGAAATTTTCCTGGGATAGTATCCCTAAGGGTCTTCAGTCCATCCATGCAGACAATTTGGGCAGTTGCCTTCTACATCCTGTGCAGAAAAGCCATAAAGCTTTTGAGACTTTTTGGTATAATGCAAAACTTCTTGCAGACTACTCTTCTGGCGTGAGCAGCACAATGTCAATAGGTTGAGAAGTTCCTTTTTATCCTGCATGGAGTGTCTGAGCCAGGCCTCAGTTTTTGAGTGCAGATTGCAGTGAATGAAATGTTCGAGAATGTTGTAGGACATTAGGTAGTGTTGTTGATCCCCCAGACCATTGTACATCGGCTTTTTGTTTTGAGTGATTCATTCAGTAGTACATATTTATTAAAAGGAAGTTAGAAGATGCTTTCCTTTATCCTTGTGCAAAAAGGTGGAAATTTGCAATGGTTATCTTCCTGATTCTACCCATACTGTGACCCAAAGGGTTCGTAATCAGTCTTCTGCCTCCCTTCTTGAGATGTACATTTACTAAAACATTTGTGAGGGGCAAACTTTCTTTGGCCATCAGCAGATTCCTGTTGTAGAAGGTACATGAAAATGATCACTGGGGACTAGCTCTCCACTGTGTACATTTCAGAATGTTATCAAAAGTGGTAGCACCCAGCCAACATCATCTGGGAGGGCAGACAGACTTATGCATGTCAAAAAAGGCAGGAATTTTTATAGTAATCTTAAGATAGATCCACCGTAGCTCTTTTAGTAGGTAAGTTGCAATGCCACTTTACATTTGGCTAGGGAGTTGAGGCTGGTGGATGGGTATTGCAGGAAAGTATGCATCCAGTAAGTTATCCATAAGTTTCATGACCTTTACTTTCCAAAGCTTCATAGTTGGTGGTATTTAAGGGTCTTGTTACAGAAGAATAACATTGTATGGGAAACTGTACCAGTCCAAGTGCAGACTACAAAGCAATTCTCTAGTTTCTAGTTCAATCTGCAGTTTCTTTTGGGTCCTTCTGCTTTAGTATAGCTCTGATCTGTTTTAAGAAGACGACTGACATCCGTTTCTCCCACTAGCAGACCCATGATGCACTCCATTTAAAACTCCTGTTTTCTCACACCATTCTTTTCTGTCTGCTTGTTACTTTTTCATCCCCTCTGTCCCTTATGATGAGCAGGTGCCATTTTAAGTTTTAAGACAGGTCTTCAACTCACTTCCACATTTACAGCGTGATCTGTCGCCTGAACATCAAGATTTTCATCCAGACTCGGGCCGTTCTGCTTCCATAACCTGCCGGCAACCTGTTGATGTACGTTTTTTTTCTTCTGTGACCCAACAGTATTTTGGTTGCTCTCTAATTTCCACCTTCACTTCACCGGAAGGCCCTAGTTACCCATTTTGCTCCCCATCTGTCTTTACACATTGTTTTCCTCTTCTATGTGATGTTCTTTTCTATTTTAATGTTTGTGTGCATTATTTCTCTAGCATTACCCACATTTTACCTTTCTGCAGTTTTGATAATTTTATTTTCCTTTTCTCCCCACTTCTTTACAAGCCTTATCAAGTCTTTATCCGTCTTTTCTTCTGCTTGTGTTCTCCGAAGTCTGCAAACTCTGTACTTAACATTGGCGTACCACCCATTACTACTCTAATTTTACACACTTGCAATGCTACAAAAAGATATCATGAATTAATTACTAATTGATGTCCTTCAAGGATGCATCTGCAGTCATCACATATGGGTTGTCCTGCATCAGGCAGCCCTTTGGTCGGCCGGATTCCAAAGTCTGGGTCTGGCCTCGGCTGATGTCGCACTTTCCCCGACGTCAGAGCGTCTGGGGTATAAAAGCATCAGCAGACGCCAATTTCCTCAGTCTTTCTTGCCGCGTGGTGCCCGAAGCAGAAGCAGTTCGCAAGTGCCGGTCGGCCAGCTCCTGTGATTCAGCTACCGAAGACTTCGAAAAAGCTAAGTACCCCGTTGGGGACTCTTTCTTGCCTCAGCCGATGTCAGATAAAGTTAATAATTGTTTAACTTGTGGGAAACAAATACCTCATAAGGATTTCCACTCTTACTGCCTCCCCTGCCTAGGCCCAGACCTCGACGTCTCGGCCTGTTCAGCCTGTGCTTCCTTCAACCGACGAACTCTTGGACGTCGGTCGGAGTTTGCAGAGGAATTCTTTGGGGCTAGTTTTGCTTACAAAATGCCGTCGGAGACTCCGACTTCGCATTTAGTTAAAAAACGGAAGGACAAGGATTGACACACGTGGGCCGCGGTTTCAGCTGAAACCACGGTCAGGCCTACCGCGGGTGTCTTGGTCTCGGCTGAAACAGAGTCCTTGTTACTTCCGATTACCGAAACCGCACAACCGACTACCTCGGCCCCGGCCGAGTCGATTATTGAATTACCTTCTGAAACTGGTGTCCAGGAACCTTCCGACACCATTCCTTTAAACAAGTCTACTCCTGCACGTGGTGCAGCCAGACCTCCTGCATCCATGTCCATTAAGGCTTTCTCTAGGGCAAAAGCTGCTAAACTTACTAAAGCTTTGCCTCCCAAGGTTACCTCTCAGAGACCTTCTACTGGCTCACAGATTCTTAGTTTAGCAGAGGATCTTATCTCCTTAATTAGAGGTTCTCAACCTCATCCGGACAGGGGCTCTCAACCACCTCCAGACAAAAGGCCCAGGGTTGAGCCCCCCCTGA